>NC_060276.1:74412093-74419728 GCF_021613505.1 Equus quagga
GAATTTAAAATTATGGACCAAGAACAGTTTAGTGGATACCAGGGGAAAGGTGGGGTGGGGGGTGGGCACAAAGGGTGAAGTGGTGCACCTACAACATGACTGGCAAACATTAATGTACAATTGAAATTTCACAAGATTGTAACCTATCAATAACTCAATAAAAAAAGGTAACTGTTAAATGGTCTCTTCAGAGTTAAAGGCAGCTCAGACAGAGGATTACTAGCGAGTACCCAAATAAAGGAGGATGGGGGAGAAGTGGGAGTTACATCCATCTTATATTTCAGTCTTATAGTCTTTTGTTTTAGGTACCTTTTATCTCTTTAATTTTTCATTAGCTTTTTGCAATGAATCTTTCAATAAAAATATTTTAACTTTAAAGCCTTTTGGAGGCTTCTGCATGCCAATTAAAATAGATATCCCATTCTGTTTGTTAGATTTGGGAGCCCTTGCTTTCGAGCGCACTTCTTAAATGATATTATCTAATTGGAATTTTCCTTATAATGGCCATTGTAATTCTAGGTTGTCTTTATTAAGATTTTGGCATTTTTGTAAATATTTACAAAGTCCAGGAGCACAGTTCTTAGATATAAAAAAAATAGTAGGGCCAAAGGTGGCATGCTTAACTTTTTAGATTTAAAATATCCCATTTTTTAGCTAAGCCTTTTGGGTCACCGAATACCTAATAGGGATATGCCTTGGGGTTGGAGATTGTGTTATATTTTAGTGTACCTCATTGCACAGAGGTTTTCATGATTAACAGGTGACTTAGTGTCAATCTAACTCATTCCATTACCAACTTATCCTAACATGGAAGTCTGGGGGTTAGGTAGTGAGTGCCCTAACAGCTTTTAAATGCTTGATTCATGCCTGCCAATTTTTGCAGCATTTTGACTTCTGAGATTCCCATTAGCAATAGCCTGTACTTGAAACAAAATTTTACTCACCCAAGGCTTCACACTGAACGGAGTCCAGCTTAAATCAGACCCAATTTGATCCCACACCCAGTTTGGTTCTTAAATCGGACACAATCTGATTCCAGACCTAGTCCATTTTTCTAGTAGGACCTAGTCTGACTCTGGCCTGTAACAGCCAGCTGTTACTAACATTAAAGCTGGGGATTGGGGAAAGCACTGAAACAGCAGGCCCCAAAGCATGGGGATGAAGACTGATTTCAAACAAATGGGGAACTGCAGCTGCCACCAGTAGTTCCTAACATGGAATCTGGGCTTTGGGGGACATAACTAAGGGCTGGAGTTTCCAGTAAAATAGGGATCTGTGGAAAGTCAGTTAGATTGGGGGCTCAATGCAAAGTGTGTAGAACTGAGGACCAAGAGGAACTTACTCATGGTCCTCAGAAATGGTGAGAAAGACAGAGAACTCAAAGGCTCATCAGATACCACACCTGTGTTTCTCATCATGTCTGAATGCTGTCAGAAGTTGGCTTCAGATCCTTTCACTGCCAACAAATCTGTTTAAAAAAAATAATTGGCTTTATTAAATGATTCCTGAAACATGCAGCATCCTATCTAGCAAATAGAAGGGAGCTCCAAGAAGCTGTACAAAATGAAAGATTTTTATAGGTGTAAGGGGGGAGTGGGTCAAGGAAACAAAAGAAAGGATTATTTCAGGCAAGGCCACCTTCCACTGGGTGCCAGGGACAGTAGGGGTCTTATCAGGCAAATTACCTCACTAGTGTTGATCAGGAAATTTCGGATTAATTGCTTTAAAATTCCACACCAGGGAGAGGCTGAAAGTGCAATTAAGTCTTTTTTTTTTTTTTTGGAGGAAGATTAGCCCTGAGCTAACTACTGCCAATACTCTTCTTTTTGCTGAGGAAGACTGGCCCTGAGCTAACATCCATTCTCATCTCCCTCTGCTTTATATGTGGGACGCCTACCACAGCATGGCTTTTGCCAAGTGGTGCCATGTCCACACCTGTGATCTGAACTGGCGAACCCCAGGCCGTCGAGAAGTGGAATGTGTGCACTTAACCACTGTGCCACTGGGCTGGCCCCACAATTAAGTCTTGATTCACAGATGTGGGGTTTAGCACAAGTGACTCCACTTTGGACCTGTTTTCTCTTTTTAACAGTGCCCAGAAAGACCTGAGAAGACCCTAATCTATCACCTCTGGCTGACCTTGAGGGTCTGCAGAAGCAGGAAGTGAAGCCTAAGACTGAATTGTTAACTGCTACCAGAACACTCAATGTGTGCCCAAAATCACAAATAGAACTCCTCAGCAAAAGATGATAGGCTTGTTCTTTCAGGAAATTTAAGGAAATCTCTAATTGCTAACTGAACAGAGACTGCAGTGCTTACACATGACAGAGAATGCAGACTTTACAGAATTAGTCAAGGAAAGTCACTAAACAAACAAAGAGCAACAACAATATCAATAACAACAGCAACAATAACAAATCAGCAATAACAAAAAACCCTGAGGGGTGGGAGGAGTATGATATCTAGAGTTACTATATTATATTATGCAAAATGTCCAGCTTTCAACAAAAATTATGATATGGGCTCCCTTCTGTCTTCTTCTGTTTCTGTGTGGACAAACACTTGTTTTCCAAATGTTTGCTCTTCTTCACCTTCTTGTGAATTGCCTTCTTTCCCTTTGAAGTCCCTGATCCCTACCCTCAACATCTTATTTTGTGTTTAGCTGCGGATGGTATTTCCAGTGAGGGCTTCAGACATTTTGACAAGTTACTCAGTTTTCCGAGGTTTCTCCCATATATACACGTTATTAAACTTTTGTTTGTTTTTCTCCTGTTAATCTAGCTCAAGACAATTTAATTCTTAGACCAGCCAGAAGAACCTAGAAGGGAAGAGGAAAATTTCTTCCTTTTCTAGAGTACTTGCAAAAACTATATAAGTTTATAGTCTCTTTAGTTTGATCTCTTTATAAAAGCTCTATTCTTTTATTCCTCTCCTTCCACATTTTATGTTTTTTATATCAAATCTAACCTCTTATTTTGGGTGTCTATCCATTACCCTCTTATCATTTAAATAGGTAATTTTAGTCCTTTTGTCTTTAAACTTCATATTATCTCAATATGTGTTTGATCTGCTACGTTTACTGCATTTTTGCCTTTATCAGTGATTTTATTGCCTGGCTTTTTTGTTTGTTTGTTTATCATTTTCTTATTCCTATTTGTGCTCTTCTCCTTCCCACTTAAATAAGACCCTTTAGAATTTCTTGTAGAACTGGTTTCTTGGTGATAAACTCCTTTAATTTTCAGTGGTCTGGGAAAGTTTTCTGTCTCCTTCCATTCTAATGATAATCTTGCCAGGTAGACGATTCTTTGCTGTAGGAGTTTTCCTTTCAACACTTTAAATATGTCATTCCACTCTCTTCTAACCTGCAATGTTTCTGCTGAGAAGTCAGCTGATAGCCTTATGGGGTTTCCTTTGTATGTTACTTGTTGCCTTTCTCTTGCAGCTTTTAGGATTCTCTCTTTATCTTTAATTTTCAACATTTTAATTATAATGTGTCTTGGTGTGGGCCTCTTTGGGTTTATCTTGTTTGGTGCTCTCTGTGTCCAGGTCGCTGATTCCTTCTTCTGTATCATCTACTGTGCTATTGAGTCTCTCCAGTGAAATTTTCATTTCCAGTATTGTATTCTTCATTTCTGATTGGTTATTTTTTATATTTTCCAATTCTTTGTTGATGTTCTCACTGTGTTAATCCAGTCTTCTCCCAATATCAGTGAGCATCCTTATGAGTGGTTCTTTGAACTCTTTGTCAGGTAGATTTCTTATTTCTGTTTCATGTAGTTCTTTTTCTGCGTTTTTCTCCTGTTCCCTTGCTTGGAATATATTCCTTTGCCTCCTCATTATGCTTCTTTCTCTGTGGTTATATCTATGTATTAGGTGAGTAGTCTATGTCTCCTGAGCTTGGAGAAGTGGCCTTATGTAAAAGATGCCTTTTGAGCCTCAGCAGTATGCTTTCCTCTTGTTACCCAGTCCAAATGATTCAGGAGTGACCCCTGTGTAGGCTTGTGGTGTGTCCATATGTCCTTCTGCTGTGGCACTCTTGCTGTTAATTCAGGAACCCAGGAAGTCTAGTCTTTCCCTCCCTGTCCAGCTATTTGTAAATTGGATTTGGGGAGCCCCAGCACTGTTGGCTGCAAGGGCCAATAGGAAACTCCTGTTGCAGTTTTCCTGTTAATTGAGTATGTACCCAGTGTAGCTAGTTCCTAGGCTCAGGGGCTTAGAGTTGCTGTCAGGCCTGCAAGGCTGTTGTCAGATCTCTTAGGATTACAGCTGAGTAGGGCTGGCCCTAGGTATGGAATACCCAATTGTTTGAGACTTTGGAAAGTGGATTCAATCCTCTTTGTGGCTGATTGTGAAGCACAGATCTTCTGCCACCAATAAGCCCCACCCCCCACAGGTCCACACATACTGTCAACAGATCCCTGGTCAGTGCACACTTCCCGACCCCCTAGAGCATATCCAGTTGCCCATCTGCAGAGGCTCCCACTTCTCCACCAATGCCCCCCACATTTCACCTGGTCCTCACACAGGCCCTGCCCCACAGAGGTGGACACACACACACGCCTGTAGAGGATCAAGGCACCCAGTCTATGCAGGTTGACAAAAAGCCTGAGGCTTTGCAGTTGGATAAGGCTGGTCTCTAGGGTGGGCACCCTGCCTTGGCTGAACTGGATTAAATCTGTGTTCTGGTAGGTGTGGCAGACCCCTGGGCTATCAGGCCAGGGGAAGAACTTCAATGGCATCTACCAGTGTCTGTGTCAGCATGCCTGTACTAGGTCACAACAAGTGGCTGCCACCAAATTCTCAGTCTCTGGAGAGGTCTCATCTCTCACCAAGATGCACCCAGAGCCTACCAGGTGAGTCTCTTTTCACCAAAGGACCGAGCAGCTGTCTTTTTGTTGATTTTTGGTTGCTCTCTGAGACAGGTAAATTTGTGTGTGGGCCCTTTAAGAGCCAGGTTTTTTCTGCTTTCATCCAACAGCTTTTCTGGGGTTATTCCTCACCACAGTTAATAGCTAGTGAAGCCAGATAGTAAGACAGTTGTCTCGGTTGTGCTGAGTCTGAAGGATGCTTATAGTGATAATGTGCTCCCTCTAAGATCCCCACTTCTCCAGGGAGTGCTGCCTACCTTAGGGTGGCTCCCACCAGCCTTCTGTGAAGATCTGTGCCTTGCAAAGTTGATTTTTTCCTCTCCACAGGGAATTTCTGCCTCTTCTGCCTCAGTCAGGACTGTCCCTTATTGTGTTGGTTCCTTTTATCCAGTTTTCAGTTTTCTCTCCAGGGTAAATTTTCCAAGAATAGTTGTAACCTGGTTGTGTTTGTGGGAGGAGGTGAATTCAGAGTCTTCCTATGCTGCCATCTTGTTGAGATCCGCTGAAAAAATAGTTTGATATGAATTTAAATGAAAACACAAGAAACCAAAACATGTGGAATGCAGTAAAGCAGTGCTTAGAGGGAAACTTATATTAATAAAGGTCTGAGACCAACCAACTAGACTTTCAGCTTAGAAACTAGAAAAAGAAAACCACACTAAACCCAAAGCAAGAGAAGGAAGAAAATAATAAAGATTAGAGCAGAAATAAATGAAATAGACAATAGAAAACTAATGGAGAAAATCAATGAAACCAAATATTAATTCTTTGAAAAGATAACAAAATGGACACACCGTAACTATAGCAGCCAAGAAAAAAAAGAGAGAGAGAAGACTCAAATTACTAAAATCAAGTATAAAAGAAGGTCATTACTATTAGCCTTATAGACATAAAAAGGATTATAAGGGAATACTATCAACACCTTCATGCCTACAATTTAGATAGGCTAGATTAAATGACAACTTCCTAGAAAGACATAAATACATTGCAGATAAGAATATAAAATGGTGCAGCCACTTTGGAAAACTGTCTTGCTGTTACTCAAAATGTTAATCTTAGAGTTATCATATGATCTAGCAATTCCACTCTAAGGTATATACCCAAGAGAAATGAAAATATATGTCCACACAAAAACTATTCATAATAGTCAAAAAGTGTAAACAACCCAAATATCTATCAACTGATGAATGCATAAATCAAATGTGGTATATCCATATAATGGAATATTATTTTCAATGAAAGGAATAAAGTACTGATGCATGCTGCAACATGGGTGAACCTTGAAAACATTATGTTAAGTGAAAAAAGTCAGTTACAAAAGGCTACATACTATATGATTCCATTTGTATGAAATATCCAGAATAGGCAAGTCCGTAGAGAAAGAAAGTTGATTATTGGTTGACAAGAGCTGTTGGAGGGTGGGGGAATTGGGAGTGACAGCTAATATACACCAGGTTTCTTTTTGTGGTGATGGAAATTTTCCAAAATTAGATAGTAGCGATTACATAACTTTGTGAATATACTAATCACCACTAAATCTTACACTTTAAAAGGCTTAAATATATGGTATACAAATTATATTTCAATAAATTGAAAAATCTGTAAATAAAAAAAGGAGAGAGGCAAGCGATGGGTGTTAGAACTGGAGGGCAATGAACACATACTTGAGGAGCTGGGTCAACGAAGGCAACAGGCCTGGGAGAAAATAACTGCCATGACCCTGCTCCAAGTCTGACCATCAATAGCTGAAGTTTCCTTGGTAAACGCTGTTTAAATCAGTCAGGGAGAGACAGATGAGCTCCACTGAACCTCAAAGGCCTCCCGGACGTCTGACTGTGGACGCATGGGAAATCAGTCAGAAGCTGAAAATGAATCGATTAAATTTGGCACCTCCTACCTATTCCCATTGGGTCTTACTGCTGTATCACAAGTGGGAGCAGGGCAGGGTGGTGGAGGTTGGGGTGAGTGGGAAGCGAGGAGAGAATGAAGGAAGAATGGATGGCATTGGAGGCAGTTGCCACAAGCTGCATTCTTGGAGCCTCCGCAGACACTCCTAGGATTATGGTGGGGATGTAAGGTGGTTAGGGAAGAAGTTCAGACAGGCTCTGCCTTGCCACACTAATACTGAGGTGCCATGGCTGAGACTCAGTTAACTGCAAAATTATTCCCAAATCATCCCTTCCCTCTCACGTGCATAGTCTGCCTACAGATTGGAAGCAACTCTCCACCCTCCCAGTGCTCTCCTTGCTCTAGAGAAGACACTGCCAACTGTCAATGCTGTTTGGCCCTTCAGGGTGAAGGCTTTGAGTTTTCGCTTAAAAAGTTATTGAACTCCTACTATAGACCAGGCATTGTAGGGGAGGTTTTCGCATACTCCATTTAATTTTTAAAAGAGTAGGCCAACATGGTAAGTGTTATTATCCCTCTTTTAAAAATTCATATATTCAGGGGTACAGGCCCCATGGCCGAGTGTTTAAGTTTGCTTGAGATCTGCTTCGGCAGACCAGGGTTTCACCAGTTTGAATCCTGGGCGCAGACATGGCGCAGGTCATGAGGCCACATTGAGGCGGCATCCCACATGCCACAACTAGAAGGACCTACAACTAAAATATACAACTATGTATTGGGGAGATAGGGGAAAAAACAGAAAAAAAATGGAGATTGGCAACAGTTGTTAGCTCAGGTGCCAATCTTTAGAAAAAAATTCATTTATTCAGATGAGGTCCTTGTTATATCTTTCACTTATTTAAATCAGGCAACAAATATT
>NC_060276.1:74419828-74593893 GCF_021613505.1 Equus quagga
AATATTTGTTGCCTGATTTAAATAAGTGAAAGATATAACAAGGACCTGAGCTAACAACTGTTGTCAATCTTCTTTTTTTTCTGCTTTTTTCCCCCAAATCTTCCCAATACATAGTTGTATATTTTAGTTGTGATTATAAGACTTGGTGCATGATGGCTGGAGTAAAAACCCTGCTTCGAAAAATGAATGGCAAATATTTCCTGTTCCATTTAAGGACAAAATATGGAGTATGATTCTAAAACCTCCAGTGCAAAGAATTTCAAAAGGATACTTCCAACGTATAATGTGCATTTATGAAACACAAGCAAAAAGAGAAAAATGACTGGCTTTGGACTACACCGTTTGGCATTGTGATAATGGCAGAATTAACCCAAATGCAAAGCTTTTATCAAAATTTGCTTAAACTTGACACACAGAATATGAATACCATCGTAATAACCTAGATCCATTACATTCGATCTTGGTTTCACCAAGCGTTATTTGAAGTTTTGTTAAAGCAAACAAAAAAAATGTTCTAAAAACTACTGATTGGGACTTCTGGTTTCTGGTCCAATGTGTAAAGAGCTTAGATGTCACCACTCCACCCTAACAACAGGTAAACAACAGACCAAACTGAAAAATCAAGTACTTTTCTTAGATCTATCAGAGAAGTGAAGTCGCAGGGCCAAGTGCTGCCCCCCAAATTGGAAAGATATGCAGATATAGGGACTCACAACTCACCAGAGCAGAAACCCACAAGCAGAAACCTCTGCAGGAGCTAGTGTTGTCGTAGGAAAACCTACACTGTAATTAATTAATTGCTGGAGGCTCAATGTGGACAAGTATGAGAGTTAGAAAACTCCAGGTTGCCCAGTCATGGGGAGGGGTCCCCACACTTGTGAATTTTACCTCCAGGAGCTCTACCAGGTCCTCACAGTGAAAGTATTAGAGAAAATCCCCTCATGCCCCCAGCAGGTTAAATTAAAAAAAATACACCCAGGCAATCATATCATATGCAAACTTCAGAAAGCAAAGATAAAGAAAAAATCTTGAAGGAAGCCAGAGAGGTGACGAAAAGACCTTTCATATGGAGGAGGAAAGATTAAGATTACATCTAATTTCTCCACAGAAACCACAGAAGCAAGAAGAGAATGGAGTGAAATATTTAAAGTATTGAGAAAAAAACCCAAAACATCAACCTAGATTACTGTACCCTGTGAAATTATCTTTTGACATGAAGGAAAAATAAAGAGTTTTTCAGACAAACAAAATTTGAAGGGAATTTGTTGCCAGTACACCTTCCTTTCAAGAAGTCTTGAAAGAAGTCCTTCAGAGAGAAACAAAATGACATATGTCAGAAATTTGGATCTACATAAAGACAGAGAGAGCATCAGAGAATGAATAAATGAAAGTAAAATAAAAGCCTTCACTTTTTTCTTATTCCTAATGGATCCAACAGATAACTATTTGTCCAATAATAACAGCAACAATGTAGTTGATTTGTATACTTATGAGTTATGTATCCATATACATATAGACACACATATATATACATATATACACATGTGCTTGTGTATAAGTGAAAAGAATGACAGCAATGATACAAGGGATGAGAAAGAAGAATTAGGAATATTTTCTTATTATAAGGTACTTTACACTACCTGTGGAACAGAATGGTGTTAGTTGAAAGTGGACTTGGGTTAGTTATAAATGCAAACTCTATGGCATCCACGAAAAACGTTTTTCAAAAAGAAGTATAATGGACATGCTAAGAAAGGAGGGAAAATAGAATTCTACAAAATGCTCAATTAAAACAATAAAATGCAGAAAGAGTGTGGAAGACAGGAAAAAACAACAAGAGCAACAAATAGAAAACAGTAACAAATATGGTAGATAGCAATCCAACTATATCAATAATCTCTTCAAACATCAATGGCCTAAATACACCAAATAAAAGACAGAGCTTGTGAGAGTAGATCAAAAAACAAGACCCAACTCTATGTTGTCTACAGGAAACCTACTTTAATATAAATATACACTAAAAACAAAGACATAGAGAAAGGTATAGCACATTAACACTAATAAAAAGAAAGGGGGAGTAGCTATATTAATTTCAGACAGAGCAGACTTCAAAGCAAAGAAAATTATCAGGGGTATAGAAGTGTAGTACATAATGATAAAGATGTCAACACTCCAAGAATACATAAAAATCCTTAATGTGTATGTCCCTGACAACAGAGCATCAAAATACATGGGGCAAAACCTTAGAGAACTGAAAGGAGAAATAAATGAACCCACTAATATAGTTGGAGATTTTAACAATCCTTTATCAGAAATGGACAGATCCAGCAGACAGCAAATCAGTAAGGACAGAGTTGAACTCAGGAGCACCATCAATTGTCCGCATATAATTGACATCCACAGACTACTTCATCCAACAACAGCAGGTTACACATTCTTCTCAAACTCACATGGAATGTTCACCAAGGCAGATCACATTCTGGGTCATAAAACATACCTTAAGAAATTTAAAAGAATAGAAATCAAACAATGTCTGTTCTCAGATCACAGTGGACTGAAATTAGAAATCAATAACAGAAAGATAGCTGGAAAATCCCAAAATACTTAGAGATTAAACAGGTGAGTGATAATACATGAGTCAAAGAGGAAATCTCAAGAGAAATTAAAAAGTATTTTGGGCTAAATAAAAATGAAAATACAACTTATCAAAATTATTGAGATGTGGCAGAAGCAGTTGTTAGAGGGAGATATATAGCACTGAATACATATATTAGAAAAGAAAAAAGATCTAAAATCAGTAATGTAAGTTCCCACCTTAGGAAACTAGAGAGAAATGAGTAAATTAAATCCAAAGAAAGCATAAGAAAAGAAATAAGAAAACTTAAAGCAGAAATAAAGGAAATTGGAAACTGGAAGTCAATAGAGAAAATTTTTTAAATGACCATAAAGTCTGCTGGAATTATTATGCGATAAAAGTAAGATTGCAGGACACAAGGTCAATATACAAAAGTTGATTGCTTTCCTATATACCAGTAATGAACAAGTGGGTTTTTTAAAAACACAATGCCATTTACATTATCACCTCAAAAAATGAAATGCTTAGATATAAATCTAACAAAATATGTACAAGATCTATATAAGAAAAATACAAAACTCTGACGAAAGATAATCAAAGAAGAGCTAAACAAAAGGAGAGATATTCCATGTTTATCGATAGGAAGACAATATGTTCAAGATGTCAGTTATGCCCAACTTGATCTATAGATTCAACACAACCCCAATCAAAATTCCAGCAAGGTTTTTTTGTGTGTGTGTATCAACAAACTCATTCTAAAGGTTATATGGAGAGGCAAAAGATCCAGAATAACCAACTCAATATTGAGGGAGAAGAACAACGTCAGAAGACTGACTACCCAACTTCAAGATGACAGTAATCAAGGCAGTGTGGTATTGGTGAAAGAATAGACAGATCAATGGAACAGAATAGAGAGCCCAGAAATGGATCCACATAAATATAGTCAACTGATCTTTGACAACAGAGTAAAAGGAATGCAATGGAGCAAAGATAATCTTTCCAACAATGGTGCTAGATCATGCAAGAACAAATAGACATGCAAAAAAGTAAATTTGATCTAGTCATGGACTTTACACTCTTCACAAAAACTAACTCAAAATAGATCGTAGACCTAAATGTAGAACACAAAGCTATAAAATTTCTAGAAAATAATACAGGACAAAACCTAGATGACTGATGACTGGGTATGGCAATGACTTTTTAGATACAACACCACCAATGGCACAAACCATGAAGGAAACAATAGCCAACTCTTGATAAAAGATTTTTTGTGAAGACAAAACTTGACAAAGTGGACTTTATTAAAATTAGAAACTTCTGCTGTGTGAAAGATCATGTCAAGAGAATGAGAAGACAAGCTACAGACGGGGAGAAAATATTTGGAAAAAAACACATCCGATAAAGGTCTGTTATCCAAAATATACAAAGAACTCTTAAAACTCAACAGTAAGAAAACAAAAAATGTGACTAAAAAATATGTGAAAGTCCTGAATGGATACTTCATTCACCAAAGTAGATATACAGATAGCAAGTAAGCATGTGAAAAAATGTTCAGCATTATATGTCACCAGGAAATGCACATTAAAACAACGATGTGATACCATTACACCTCTATTAGAAAGGCCAAAATCCAAAACACTAACCAACATCAAATTCTGATGAGGATGTGGAACAACAGAAACCCTCATCCATTGCTGATGGGAATGTGAAATGGTACAGCCACTTTGGAAGACAGTTTGGCAGTTTCTTACAAAAGCACACATACTCTTACCTTACAATGCGGCAACTTCACTCCTTGGTAGTTTTCCAAATGAATTGAAAACTTATGTCCACACAAACCTTTAACACAGGTACTTACACCAGCTTTATTCATAATTGCCAAAATGTGGAAGCAGCCATGAAGTCCTACACTACATGAGTAGATAAATTAACGGAAGTACATCCAGAAAATGGCTGTATTCAGTGATAAAATTAAATGAGCTATCAAGCCATGAAAAGACATGGAAGAACCTTAAAATGCATATTACTAAGTGAAAGAAGCCAATCTGAAAGAGCTACATACTATATGATCCCAACAAATATGACATTCTGGAAAAGGCAAAGCTATGGAGACAGTAAAAACATCAGTGGTTGCCAGAGCGTGGGGAGAGGGAAATATGAATAGACAGAACACAGAGGATTTTTAGGGCAGCGAAAATACTCTGTATGGTACTTGAATAGTGGGTATATGTTAGTGTACATTTGTCCAAACCTATAGAATGCACAACACTAAAGTGAACCTTAATGTAAATGATGGACTTTGGGTGATGTAGGTTCAAAGTGGCTTCATTTATTATAACAAGTGTAAGTAGTGGGTGAAGTGGTGAACAACAGGCACCCTCTGCAGTACAGGGTGTTAACAGTGGGGAAGATTTTGCGTGTGTGGAGACAGGAGGTATATGAGAAATCTCTGTACTTTATGCTTAATTTTGCTGTGAACCAAAAACTACTCTAAAAAATAAACTTTATTAATTAAAAGTATTAGTACATTCCTCTTGTTTTACAGATGAGGATACTGATGGCTAGACCATGAAATGACTTGCTGACGGTCACATATATAGTTAGACAGAGCTAGATCTAGAACCCAGGTCTCCTAGCCTTCGAGTCCCATGATCTTTCCAATGCACTGCAGTGCTTTTTATGCTACATTCTTACAAAGCTGAACATAATTGATGGAGAATCAGAGGTGAGAAATCTCAGCATGTGACTTCCTTTACTATGCCCACTTGTTCCTTTTTATTTATCCTTTGCCAAGAAAAACAGATCCTATCTTCTTCCCACTTCTCCTTCCCCTGATATTTGCCCCATTGGCAGTAATATCCTTATCTCTGCTCTCTATTCTTCATGCTTGTTGCTCTTTGCACAGACTTTTTACTTCTGTTGCTTCTTCCCTTGAAATCTATCTCATCTAATCCACAGCCACTACTCACACAACCTTAATATCCTTCCCTCTGCTAACACTTCTACTTTATTTCATGTCCGTGGAACTCATTGTGGACAAGCTCCCCTTTGTGTTTGATTAACGTGTTTTTAAATCTATTCCTCCTATTCCTTAATTTTTGTAGAATGAGAATCCCAAACCCCCACACACAACCTCAGAGAAACATTAAAGTCATCAAAGTTCCCTCTACTCTATTCAGTAAGAGAGGAGAGTGAATCAACCCATATGATGAGCTCAAGTGGCATTGTGGTACTATGCTGTTTCAGAGCATTATAAAATTCTGTCATTTAACTATATAACATCCTCTGAAGATCACCACTTCCATTGACTAATGCCTCCAATGGCACATTTTTACTTCCATAGACAAGTCCGAAAATTGGGTTAGGCTGGGTTGTTACCTCCCCTTTCCCCCACCATCTATGTGGTTTTAACAATTCTCTACATTTGGGTGAACTTGTGTTTTTTTATGAAGATGATGGTGGCCAACTCCTGCTTACTTTTTCAGTTTACAAAGCACTTACATGCACCAGATGCTTGAAACTGCTCTTTGGTGTAGGTATTTTATTGATGAATAAAATGGGGCTCAGTGAGAGGTTACTTTTCCATGAACATGTTGCTGGTATAAGAGAGAGTCTCATCTCTAACCTAGTGTTTTTTATTTCAAGTGCAGTGCTATTCCCACTTTGCCTCATCTATGTCCAAATTGATGATTTCTTTTAACCTCCCTACTCTTAATATTCAGTGACAAGTAAATTGAGCACAGGGGAGGTGGAGTGGTAGAAAGAGGTCCCCAAGGGAGTCTTACACAGGCCAGGCATCATGTACATCCTACTTAAATGCTGAGCCCTCTCACCCTCAAGGGGCCTGGGAATGAAGCAGGATGAGGTGAGTGAGTGGGGAAGAAAGAAAGATGATGATGAAAGTGCAAAGGCGTTAGTGCCCCTATAGTTATCAACAAAGTTTTGCTATTAAAAAATTTGAATTTGGGTATTGATGGTGAAGAAGATGAGAGAAAGGATAGGAGGATAACACCAAAAGTAACAGAGAGAACTGGGATCAGTATAAATCCTGTCAGGGTGAGTGTGACTCATGTGTATGTGTGTGTATGTGTGTGGGTGACAGAAAGAGACAGATAGACAGAAACAGAGACACAAAGACAGAGAGACAGAGACAGGGACAGAGAGTTAGGGGCTAGAAATGATAGTACAAAAGATTATTGCATTTACAGTTTAGAAATCCCAGGTAGCATGTGATCACTTTGACAAAATTGGCATTCATGTGAATATAGTTTGAACTCTGGGTAGCACTAGCTTGGCCATAGGTCACTATCTTTGAAACATGTCTGGGCTCTGATGTCTGTAGGATATGAACACTCTGCTCTCCTTCAGATGTTCTTCTCAAAGTATAGGGACCACTTACTCTTGTGGCTTTCTGGGGCAAAAACAATAGCATACAAAAGAGTAGCTGTGGACACCTAGTTATGATTCCTATCTGGTTTAATGACTTTCTTTAGATAGTTGATTAATGAATCCATATCCACCTGGAGAGATCTCTAATAGCATGATGCAGGACTCTAGCTTTGGTACAGTCCATTTTAATTTTTTATATCAGACTTGAATAAGCACACTGAATTTTGATCAAATCTCCATGACACAAAGCTTGAAGGGAGAGCAAATAAATGGATACCTATATCCTAAAAGATGTTGACTTAACATCTTAACATCTGAAGCACAGATGAGGAGGATGTGGCTTACCAGGTATATGTGTGAAAAAGAACTGATTATAAGCTCAATCTCTGTCATTAATGTAATGTTCTTGACCAAAAACTCTGTTTTAGAAGACATTATTCAAAGTGATCAGAATGATCAACTTTGCTCCTCACTGGTCGGGATCAAACTGCTGTAACAGCATTCAGCATTGGTCACTACACTTAAGGAATGACATGAGGGATGTTCACTAGAGAAAGAGACTAAGCTGATGAGGGGACATGAAATCATTTCATAGGATTAATAGTTTAAGCCATTGTGGATGTTTATCCTGAAGTATAGAAATCTAATGGCACATTTCAGCCTATATCTTACTTGTTCTTCATATTACATTTGATACTGTTTTCTACTCATTTCTTGAAAGTTCTTTCTCTTTTATCATCAGTGACACCACTACCTCTTGGCTTTTCTCTGTAACTCTTTGATCATTCCATCTCAGTCTTATTATTATCTTATTATTATCCCTAAACTGTTGATGCATCACCAGTGTACTGTCCTTAGTCTACTGCTTCTCTTTCTCAGTCTCTCTCTCTTTCTCTAGCTGTATCTCTCTTCATTGTTTCCTGAGACAGTCTCACTTTTAAGTATCACCTCTAGGCTTATGACTCTCAGAATGCTACATTTATCCCTTTCCTCTCCACTGGGCTTCACCGTCATATATCATATGTGTACTGGAGAGAGCCACTTGGAATCTCACAAACACTCCCATTTATTCATGTCCCACACAAAACTCTATATTTTCTCCAGGAACATCTGCTCTTCCTTCTAGGTTCCTAAATTATGTTAAGGGTAGCACTATCTATAAAACTATTCATGTCACATTTAGAAGTAATGAGATTATCTTGGCTGATAAAGCCACTGCTACATAGAAACTGCTGAACTGGGGATACTTAGACTAGAAGAGAAAACATTTGGCTAGAGAGAGATGGATAACATAACTGCAGTAGTCACACACATAAAGGGTTTTTACATGGGAGTGAGTGAAAGGAGACCTGTTCTGTTTGGTACAAGAGGGCAGAATTAGGGCCAACAGATAAAAGTTATAGGGATGAAAATTTTAACTCAAACTATGATATAATTTTCTAAGAATTAAAGCTGTCCAAAACTGAAGCAGCTTGCATTGTGAGGTTGTGAACAAAAGTTCAAGCAGACATATAATACTTGTATGATAAATTCCTCCTTTTGCCTGGATGAAAATTTATTTTTCAAAAGTTGTATTTAGTATTTTAATCAGGGGGTGAAAATTATATAATTTAATGTGTCCTTCCTTCTACCTTTTTGTTTTGCTGGGATGCCAGGAAAATCAGTGCCAAATTTATTGCTCAATTATAGTATCCAGTTTTCTCAGGTGCCCAACATTTTTATCTCCTCTTAATTAGTTTCTGCTCTGTCTTTCCTCCTACCCCATTTTAGTGATTCTGTTTTATGTGTATAGTAATAGAATCAAAACCTTTGTGGAAGCTAATGTTGTATAAATAATACATTAATAACACTAGGAATAGATTTTCCAATTCTAAAATTGGATATTTTGATGGATGATATTTGAATATCATTTTGAATATAGAAAAAGAGAAGTAGTATCACAAAGGTAGATTATCTTTTTCATAACTTCTCTCTCTAGAATTAACAGAGGTACCATTTGCACAAATTATATATCACCTGCTGCTCAACTTATCACTCTGGATAGGTTAATATATTTTTTCTATAAAATTTAATCTTTAAATATAACTTGTAGACATGGTAGTTTGTGCTTAGGTACTGAGATCCTAAGATGTGGGCAAGTTTTGATTAATAATGTACTTAGTAAACAAAATTATGCATAGAAATACAATAACAAGGTAAAGAAAAGGTTATGGAAGGTAACTACATATATAATTATCTGTGAGACACAGGAGCTACTTCAAGTGACTGTCTATTTAAAGAACAGTCATATCACCTGTGGGGATGATCCAGGTTCAAGTTCAAATTATCAGTAAACTAGCTGTGTGACTGTGAACAAGCCATTTCTTCTTCTCTGGGCCTTACTTCCCTTAACTATGGAACAGAGATGATAACATCAACCTTGCAGCCTGAAAGTTAGGCTTCTAATTTAACACATATCTAGTGGCTGACTGCAGTCCTCTGTGGAGACTTGGGAGGCTGGTGGGCACCATCTTTGCATTCTCTCTACACCACTCCAGATTGCTGGTGTCTCCCTGAAAGGAACTTGTGTACATGGCTTTCATCCCAGCTTTTGTAGCTATCACTCAGAGGGTACATCCCTTGATAGCCTGGCACTAGTGGCCAACAAGGCTTTAATTTGTGGGTTCAACATTACTGTGGCAAACAAAGAAACAGTTCCTAACAGGCTATCTTTCCAGGGCTCAGCACAGAGGGAGTAGACAAAAATGCCTAGTTCCTAGTCTTTCACTGAAAGAGGTCTACTTGCATACTTTAAAAGCTAATGCCTGAAGGTCTAGCTTCCAATCAGCCTGAAACTAGATGCTGACTGAGATCTTCCCCTTTAGGACAATGACAGGCTTGGGCACACTCTCAACTATGTAGAGCTACTAAGAACAAAGAAGGTGGCTTGAAAATATCATAAAGGGTTGAGATATAAGCAAGAACTGGGGCTGAGCTGAAAAATAAGTTTCATCTCCTACAACAGATTACTCCTTCAAAATTTGGAGAGATAACTGTTTTATCTAATACATAGAAATTGACAGAGAGAGTCAAGGAAAATGAAAACAGAGAAATATGTTCCAAACAAAAGAACAAGATAAAACTCCAGAAACAGACTTTACTGAAGTGGAGATAAGTGACATGCCTGAATAAGAATTTAAAATAATGGTCAAAAAGATGCTCACTAAGATGAGGAGAACAATGAATGAACAAAGTGAGAATTTCAACAAAGAGATAGAAAATATGAGAAAGTACCAAACAGAAATCAGAGAGCTGAAGAATCTAATAATTGAACTAAAATGTTAAATAGAGAGGTTGAAAAGTAGACTAGATCAAGTGGAAGAAAGGATCAGTGATCTCAAAGACAGGGCAATGGAATTTATCCAGTCAGAGGAGCAAAAAAGAAAAAAGAATACAAAATGGTGAAGATGGCTTAAGAAACTTATGGGGCACTATCAAGTGGACAGACATTTGCATTATAGGGGTCCCAGAAGGAGGAGAGAGAGAGAAAGGGACAGAAAGCTTATTCAAAGAAATAATTGATGAAAATTTCCATAATTTGAAGAAGGAAACAGACATACAGACCCAGGAAGCCTAAACTATTCCTTCTCTCTCAAGATTGCTTTGGCTATTTGGGGTCTTTTGTAGTTCCACACAAATTTTAGAATTATTTGTTCTATTTCTGTGAAAAATACCATTGGAATTTTAATAAGAATTTCATTGACTCTTTAGATTGCTTTGGGTATTATGGACATTTTAACATCAATTTTTCCAATCTGTAAGCATGGAATATCTCTGTGTTTATTTGTGCCTTTTTCAATTTCTTTCATTAATGCTTTATAGTCTTCAGTGTATAGGCCTTTAACCGCTGTTAAATTTATTTCCAGGTATTTTATTCTTTTTGATGCAATATTAAATGGAATTGTTTTCTTAATTTCTCTTTCTAATAGTTCATTATTAATGGATAGAAGTGCAACAGATTTCTGATTATTGATTTTGAAAACGTTCCAAATAAATTGACTCCAAAGATGCCCACACAAAGATACATTATAACCAAACTCAAAAGTTAAAGACAAGGAGAGAATCTTAAAAGCAGCAAGAAGAAAACAATTTGTTACTTAAAAAGGAAGCTGCATAAGACTATCAATATATTTTCCAGCATATACTTTGGAGGCCAGAGGGAATTACCATTATATATTCAAAGTGCTGAAAGAAAAAAAACCCTGCTGACTAAGAATACTCTACCTGGCAAAGTTGTCCTTAAAAACTCAAGGAGAGGGGCTGGCACAGTGGCACAGTGGTTAAGTTCACATGTTGTGCTTTGGTGGCCCGGAGTTTGCCAGTTCAGATCCTGGGTGCAGACCTACGCACCACTTGTCAAACCATACTGTGGCAGGCATCCCACATATAAAGTAGAGGAAGATGAGCATGGATGTTAGCTCTGGGCCAGTCTTCATCAGCAAAACGAGGAGGATTGGCAGTAGATTTAAGCTCAGGGCTAATCTTCCTCGGGAAAAAAAACTGAAGGAGAGAGAAAATTTTCCAGACAAGCAAAACCTGAAGGAGTTCATCACCACTAGACCAGACTCATAAAATATGTAAAAGGGAATTCTTCAAGCTGACCAAAAGGATGATAATTAGTAGCAGAAAAACATATGAAAGTATAAAAGTCACTGGTAAATCTCAAAGGTAAATATATAGTTAAAATCAGAATACTCTGATGTTGTAATGATGGTGGGTAAATCACTTATAACTCTAGTCTAGAGGTTAAAAGACAAGTAAAATTAACTATAAATATACTAAATTGATAATGTAAACACAGTGTAGACATAAATTATCACATCAGGCTAGGAGTGACATCACCAAGATGGCAAAATAGGTCATTCCTGACTTTACTCCCCCTCACAAGAAGAACAAATAACAGCTATTCAGGAACAAGACACAACTGAGAGAAACTTAAAATATGAGGATGAGGCTGAAGCACCACCCTGCACCACAGAGACCAAGACTGACAGCATTAGAATGATAGGAGAAGCAGCTACATGTTGAACACATTGCCCCTCTCCCAGGCCAGTGCAGCACCAATTGGAGAGGTGTCCCCTGAGCCTCTGGTTCCTCTAGTGGGAAAAGAGAACCCAGGGGTGACATTCAGCATTGTAGGTCACTTTGCCAGAGCCTCTATTTCATTCATGTTCCATGGGGATTGCAGGGGAATCTGCAGGGCTCAAATACTTGGAATCTGACTGTCATGGCAAATAAGGGAGGGGCTTGCAACAATGAGCACATGGATTTTGGCAGACCAAATTCATACCTTCAGTGCCCAAGCAGTAACCCCAACCAGCAGCTTTGATCATGTGCAGAACCAAGTCACTGGCACATTCTGATCAGGGAACTCAGTGGGGTGCAGATCTGCCTGCTTCAGATCTCCAAAGAAGGAGCTTTGCTGGACCTAGAGCCTGGTTTTCCCACCTCCAGGCAAGGAGCTGAATCACAGCCCCACTGACTGTGGAGAGTGTCTTCTGGCTACATCTGATCAGAGAGGCTGGCAGGAACACCTGGAAGCTTGTGTATCCCAGCAATGCTCAAGCTAAGAAGCAGGCAAGTAGAGCTAATTGCTTGCAGTGTAAAGCCAGTACTGGGCATGGATACTTCCGCTGCTACATATAGACAACAGGATTAATTCATACCCAAAGCTGAGGGTAAATCCAAGATCTTCCCAACTGGAGAGCCTATATGGGAAATTGAAAGTTGCCTAGAGTAGCCCCTCTCATTCCCAGTCAGACAAGGGACATGAGAAAGTCCCACTCAGTAGGACTCCAGGCCCCATCTGACCAGAAAGCCTGGCAAGAACATCAGGAAATTGTGCAGCTCAGCAGTGCTCCAGCCAATAGGTGGTTAGGCAGAGATGATTGTCCACAGAACAAAGCAAACGGCAGGTATGGAGAGTTCCTCTGCTATATACCAGTAGGGGGATTAATTCACAGCCAAGGCTGAGGGTAGCTCCCAGCCCCTCTCAACCTGTTTGGAAAATATTGAGAGTTACCTGGAGCAGCCTCTTTACTTCTTGCCTAAGCAAGGGAGCTGAAACATAACCTCACCCACTGTAGCTCTCAGCCCCATCTGACCAGAAAGCCTGGCAAGAACACCAGGGAACTGTGTAGCCCAATGGTGCTCAATTTGAGAGAAGAGCAGGCCCAGCCAATAGTATGAAGAGCAAAGCCAGTAGACCTGTTCAGCTAGGGAACTTAGGACATGGGTCAGCTTGAGCTACGACAACAAACAAAGAGGTTTACAGGCTTTATGGCTTCTTCTCCCACTGTGCTCAAATAGGGAAAATAATTCAAAGCCTCATTTATTTCTGAACACAACCTCCAGTCTGCCAAACCAGGGAACCTAACCAGAGCACACAAGAAGCTGTGTAGCCCATCCAAAAGCTCTGCTTACAGTGGCACTTCAACAGAGAGCAGAGCCCACGCCTTTCCCCATCTGCATAGCAAAGCCGTTGGCCTCATCTAATCAGGATATTCAATGCACATACTTACCTGATTTGGACTCCCAAACAATGAGCCTTACAGGTCCTGGATCCTGTCCTGTGACCCTGCCAAGACAGGGAAGATAATTCATAGCTCCATCTAATGTGGAATATAGTACCCAGTTCCAAGCATCTAGTAAGCCTGACAAGAGAATCCAGGCAATCTTGGGGCCCATTTGACAGACTCACTTGGATAGGGAACCAAGACAGCAGTCCTATGCAACTGTTCACAGCCAGTGGCACACTCCCACATCCATGATCTCAGAACTCAATCATTTGACTCACCCCAAAATAGACCATGATAGTAGGCCCCAACAGCCCAAAAATACGACCAGAAGACATGCCCCAAAACTCACACTGAGTTGACTGGTGAAGCTCTGTCTCTGCCAAAGCAAATTTGTGAAGTCTAGAAGAAGAACCTGATTACTCAATGTACATATATCAATGTAGGAAATCAAGGATCATGAAAAGTCATGTAAATATGATGCCATCAAGGAAACTAATAAAGCTCTACTAACTAATCTCAAAGAAATGGAGATCTGTGAACTGTCAGGCAAAAAAATTGGAATAATCCTCTTAAAGAAGTTTAGTGAACAACAGGAACACACAGACAGACAACTAAATGAAATTAGGAAAACAATGCATGAACAAAACAAGAAGTTTGACAAAGCAGTAGAAACCATCAAAAAGCAAACATAAATCCTAGAGTTAAAAAATACAATAACTAAACTGAAGAAATCAATAGAGAGTTTCAAAAGTAGATTAAACCATGCAGAAGAAATAATCAGCAACTTGCAGGATAGAACATTAGGAATTTTCAAGGAGGAGGAGCAAAAAGAAGAAAGAAAAGAAAAGAAAAGAGTGAATAAATCCTGAGACTTATGGAATACAATGAAAAGAAACAATATATTCATTATGGGAATTCCAGAAGGAGAAGAGAAAGATAAACGTATGGCAAATATATTTAAAGCAATAATGGCCGGATACTTACTGAACCTGAGGAAAGAAATGGACATCCAGATCCGTGGGGCTGAAAAGACCCCAAATAGGTCAAAGTCAAATACAACTACACTGAGACACATTATAATTAAATTGTCAAAGGTCAAAGAGAAAGAAAGAATTTTTTTCTATTTTTTTTTGCTGAAGTTATGATAGTTTACAACCTTGTGAAATTTCAGTTGTACATCATTATTTGTCAGTCATATTGTAGGTGCACCACTTCACCCTTTGGGCACACACCCCAATCCCGCCCCCCCTTCCCCTGGTAACCACTAATCTGTTCTCTCTGTCCACGTGTTGAACTTCCACATATGAGTGGAGTCATACAGAGATTGTCTTTCTCTATCTGGTTTATTTCACTTAACATAATACCCTCAAGGTCCATCCATGTTGTTGTGAATGGGATGATTTTATCCTTTTTTATGGCTAAGTTTTCCATTCAATATATATACCATATCTTCTTTATCCAATCATGAGTCAGTCAATGGGCACTTAGGTTGCTTCCACATCTTGGTTATTATTAATAATGTTGCAATGAACATAGGAGTGCATGGGTATCTTTGAATTGCTGATTTCAAGTTCTTTGGATACATAGCCAGTAGTGGGATACCTGGGTCATACGGTATTTCTATTTTTAACTTTTTTGAGATATCTTCATACTGTTTTCCATAGTGGCTGCACCAGTTTGCATTTCTACCAGCAGTGTATGAGGGTTCCTTTTTCTCCACAACCTCTACAGCATTTGTTATTTTTTGTTTTTGTCATTTCAGCCATTCTAACGGGTGTAAGGTGATATCTTAGTGTAGTTTTGATTAGCATTTCCCTGATGATCAGTGAGGATGAGCATCTTTTCATGTGCCGATTGGCCATCCATATATCTTCTTTGGAGAAGTGTCTGTTCATATGCCTTGCCCATTTCTTGAGTTATTTGATTTTTTGTTGTTGAGTTGCACGAGTTCTTTATATATTTTGGAGATTAACCCTTTGTGGGATATACGATTTGCAAACATTTTTTCCCAATTAGTGGGTTGTGTTTATGTTTAAATCCTGTTTTTCCTTGCCTTGTAGAAGTTCTTTAGTCTGATGAAGTCCCATTTGTTTATTCTTTCTATTTTTTCCCTTGTCTTAGAAGATACAGTGTCTGAAAAGATCCTTTTAAGACTGCTTATATTTTCTTCTAGAAGTCTTATGGTTTCAGGTCTTACCTTTAAGTCTTTGATCCATTTTGCATTTATTTTTGTGGATGATGTAAAAGAATGGTCTATTTTCATTCTTTTGCTTGTGGCTGTCCAGTTTTCCCAACATAATTTGTTGAAGAGACTTTCTTTTCTCCAATGTATGTTCTCAGCTCCTTTGTCAAAGATTAGCTGTCCATAGATGAGTGGTTTTATTTCTGGGCTTTCAATTCTGTTCCATTGATCTGTGTCCCTGTTTTTGTAACAGTACCATACTGTTTTGATTACTGTAGCTTTGTAGTATATTTTGAAGTCAAGGAATGTGATGCCTCCAGCTTTGTTCTTTTTTCTCAAGATTGCTTTAGCAATTCTGGGTCTTTTCTTGCCCCATAGGAATTTTAGGATTCTTTGTTCTATTTCTGTGAAGAATGTCATTGGGATTCTCATTGGGATTGTGTTGAAACTATAGATTGCTTTGGGTAGTATGGACATTTTAACTATTTATTTTTCCAATCCATGTGCATGGATTGTCTTTGCATCCTTTATGTCATCATCCATTTCTTTCAGGAAAGTCTTGTTTTCATTGTATAGGTCTTTAACTTCCTAGGTTAAGTTTATTCCAATATATTTTATTCCTTTTGTTGTGAGTGTGAATGGGATTGTGTTCTTGAGTTCTCTTTCTGTTAGTTCGTTATTAGAATATAAAAATGCTACTGATTTATGTAAGTTGATTTTGTACCCTGCAACTTTGTTGTAATTGTTGATTACTTCTAGTAGCTTTCTAATGGATTTTTTAGGTTTTTCTATATATAAGAAGATCATGTCATCAGCAAACAGCTAGAGTTTCACTTCATTGCCTATTTGGATTCCTTTTGTTTCTTTCCCCTGTCTAATGGCTCTGGCCAAAACCTCCAGTACTGCGTTGAATACGTGTGGTGAGAGTGGGCATCCTTGTCTTCTTCCTGTTCTCAGAAGGATGGCTTTCAGTTTTTCCCCATTGAGTATGATGTTGGCTGTGGGTTTGTCATATATGGCCTTATTATGTTGAGGTACTTTCCTTCTATACCCATTTTACAGAGAGGTTATTTTTTAATCATAAATGGATGTTGGATCTTGTCAAATGTTTTCTCTGCATCTATTGAGATGATCATGTGGTTTTTGTTTCTCATTTTGTTAAAGTGGTGTATCACATTGATTGACTTGCGGATGTAGAACCATTCCTGTGTCCCTGGTATAAATCCCACTTGATCACGGGTATGATCTTTTTAATATATTCCTGTATTCGGTTTGCCAATATTTTGTTGAGGATTTTTGCACCTATGTTCATCAGTGATATTGGCTTGTAGTTTTCCTTATTTTGTTTTGTCCTTGTCTGGTTTTGGGATCAGGGTGGTATTGACTTTCTAGAATGTGTTAGGAAGTGTTCCATCTTACTTAATTTTCTGGAATAGTTTGAGAAGGATAGGTATTAAATCTTTGAATGTTTCATAGAATTCTCCAGAGAAGCCACCTGGTCCTGGACTTTTGTTTTGGGGTAGGTTTTGATTACTGTTTCAAACTCTTTACTTGTGATTGGTCTATTTAGATTCTCTATTTCTTCTTGACTCAGTTTTGGGAGGTTGTAGGAGTCTAAGAATTTATTCAAGTCTTCTAGGTTGTCCAATTTGTTGGCATATAGTTTTTCATAGTATTCTCTGATAATCTTATGTGTTTCTGTGGTATCTGACGTGATTTCTCGTTTTTCATTTCTATTATTTTTATTTGAGTCTTCACTCTTTTTTTTCTTGGTGAGCCTGGCTAAAGTTTGTCAATTTTGTTTATTTTCTCGAAGAACCAGCTCTTTGTTTCATTGATCCTTTCTACTGTCTTTTTAGTTTCAATTTCATTTATTTCTGCTCTAATTTTTATTATTTCCCTCCTACTGACTTTAAGCTTTGTTTATTCTTCTTTTTCTAATTCTGTTAGGTGTAATTTGAGATTGCTTATCTGAGATTTTTCTTGTTTACTGAGGTGAGCCTGTATTGTGGTGAATTTCCCTCTTAGGATGGCTTTTGCTGCATCCCAAATGAGTTGTTTGGGCATGTTTTCATTTTCATTTGCCTCCAGATAATATTTTGTTTCTCCTTTAATTTCTTCAATGACCCACTGGTTGTTCAGTAGTCTGTTGTTTAATCTCCACATCTTTGTCCCTTTCCCAGCTTTATTCTTGTAATTGATTCTAGTTTCATAGCATTATGGTTGGAAAAGATGTTTGATATTATTTAAGTCCTCTTGAATTTGTTGAGACTTGTTTTGTTTCCCAGCATATGGTCTATGCTTGAGAATGTTCCATGCACCCTAGAGAAGAATGTGTAACCTGCTGTTTTTGGATGAAGTGTTCTATATATATCTATTAAGTCCATCTGGTTTAGGCTTTCATTTAAATCTACAATATCCTTGTTGACTTTCTGTCTGGATGACCTATCCATTGGTATTTGATGGGTGTTGAGGTCCCCTACTATTATCATATTGTTGTTGATATATCCTTTTAGTTTTGTTAATAGTTGCTTTATGCACTTTGGTGCTCCTGTGTTGGATGCATATATGCTTATGTGTTATGTCTTATTGGTGGAATGTCCCTTTTATCATTATAAACTGCCCCTATTTGTCTCTCTTTACCCATTTTTCCTTGAAGTCTACTTTGTCCGATATAAGTATGGTGACACCTGCTTTCTTATGTTCACTATTAGATCAGAGTATCATCTTCCATCCCTTCACTCTGAGTCTGTGTTTGTCTTTGAGGCTGAGGTATGTTCCCTGGAGGCAGCATATTGTTGGGTCGTGTTCTTTAATACATCCTGCCACTCTGTGTCTTTTTATCAGAGAGGTCAATCCATTTACCTTTAGAGTTATTATTGAAATGTGGTGGCCTAATGCTGGCATTTTGTCACTCGTTTTCAGCTCTCCTGCATTTCCTTTGTTTCTCATTCCATGAATTTTGGACTACCAATTCAGGTAGGTAGTTTTCTATGTTGGTTTTATTCTTATTTGTAATTTGTATCTCTGTTCTAGTTATTTGTTTAGTGGTTACTATGTCGTTTGTATAACACATCTCATAGATGAGGTAGTCTATTTTCTGATAGCCTGTTATTTCTTTAGACTAAGCAGGCTCCATCACTTTCCTCTTCCCCTTCTAGGTTGCTATTGTTAGATTTTTTTTTTCTTCTTGTGTTATGAGTTTGTGATTAAAATGACAAGATTGTATTTATTCTTTGTGCTTCCCTTCCTTTTATCTTTAATGTTATACATAAGCATTGCTAACCTGTTCTTATAGAGAGCTGCAATTTTCTGATTTTGTCTTTCTACTTATCTCCTTTGCTCAGGGTTTTGTAACCCCTTTCTTCTTTTTTTTTTTAGGTATGAGGGTCGTCCTGAGCATTTCTTGTAGGGGGGCCTTGTGGTGATCAACTCCTTTAACTTTTGTTTATCTGGGAAAGTTTTTATTTTTCCATAATATTTGAAGGATATTTTCTCTGGATAGAGTATTCCTTGCTGAAAGTTTTTGTCTTTCTGAGTTTTGAATATATCATTCCACTCTCTCCTAGCATATAAGGTATCTGCTGAGAAATGTGCTGACAGACTGATGTGGGTTCCTTTGTAGGTTATTTGCTTCTTCCTTGCTGACATTAAGGTTTACTCTTTGTCGTTGACTTTTGCAAGCTTCACTACTATATGCCTTGGGGTTGGTCTTTTTATGTTGATAGACTTTGGAGATCTATTAGCTTCTATCACATGGGTTTCCAGCTCTCCCCCAAGATTTGGAAATTTCTCTGATATTATTTCTTCAAACAAGCTTTGTGTCCCATTCTCCTTCTCTTCTCCCTATGGGATACCTATAATACTTATGTTGTATTTCCTAGTCGACTCCAATATTTCTAAGAGAGTTTCTTCATTTCTTTTTCATCTTAGTTCTCTCTCCTCCTCTATCTGAAGCATTTCTATATTCCTCTCCTCCAAATTGCTAATGCTGTCCTCCATATTATCAGCCCTACTCTTCAGAGAGTCTAGATTTTTCTTAACCTCCTCCATTGTGTTTTTCATCTCAAACAATTCTGATTGATTCTTCTTCATAGTATCAAGCTCTTTTGTGACAGAGCTCCTGAACTCCCTTAGTTGTCTATCTTTATTCTCTTTTAACGAATTGAATATTTTGATGATAGCTGTTTTGAATTCTTTGTCACTTAGGTTTTAGGTTTATGTGTCTTTGAGACTGTTTTCTAGGTACTTGTCATTTTCCTTCTGTTCTGGAGATTTAATGTATTTTTTAATACTGCCTGATGGTGTGGATTTGTTCCTCCTCATAGAGATAGAGTTTGGTTACTGCTTCCACTTGTTGCCACTGGGGGTTAGGGGCAGCAGCTGTGTAATCTGCACCAACTAGGATCCCTGTCAGCTGTTCTTGACCAAGGCTGGGCCCCTCCTTGGGATTGCAGTGGTCCTGTGAGGTCTCCCATCAGTTGTGGGAACAATCACATGGGGGCTTCAGGTTACTGGTGTCTGCTCTCACAGGCCCATGTAACACACTCCCTCCTTAGGTTCTGCAGTGGTGTTGTGGGCTTTTGAAGCAGCCAGGAGCTGATTCACCTAGACTCACAGCTCTACCACCATCTGGTCCCACAGGACCTCACTTGCCCACTTTGGGCCACAGCAGAGCTATGGGCACCTAACACAGCTAGTGGTTAACTCACTCAGCTGTGCCACTTCTGCTCTTCAGTTGTCAGTCCTTTGTGCTTGTTGGGTGGAGCCTCTCCACTAAGGCTGAGGAGTAGAGGCTCTCCCTGTGGCTGGTGTGGGACCATGGATTTTCCCACTGGGCCAAGGAACAGTCACGCTGGAGCTCTGGATTGTCTCTGCCTGCTCACATGGTCACACTGGGTCTCACTTGCTCCCTCAGGGCCACAGTAGTGCTGTGAGTGTTTAATGCAGCTGGCTGGTAGCTCATCTGGCTAAACCACTTATGCCCCAGGGCCTCCCAGCCTTTGTGTTTGGTGGGAAGGGCCTCTCCACCAGGGTCAACCAGAGATTTTCCCTGCAGCCACTGTGAGACCATGGGTTTTCCCCCTGGAGCAAGTAGTAGTTATGCTAGGGCTCCAGATTGTCACAGCCCACTTGCACAGTCCCACTGGGTCTCTTTTGACCCTTCATGGCTGCAGCAGGGCTGTGGGTGTTTAATGCAGCTGGTGGGTAGTTCACCCAGTGTCTGAGCCACTTCTGCCCCAAGACCTCCCAGTCATTGTTTTTGGTGGGTGGGGCCTCTCCACTAGGGCTGGCCAGAGACTTTCCCTGCAGCTGCTGTGGAATGGTGGATTTTCCCCCTGGACTAAGGAGCAATCACAGAGGACTTAGGGCCACAGTCACCTGTTTCCACTTTTGCACTGCTGATATGCATGCCCACTGTCAGTGCCATGGTGATGCTATGAGTGTGTAAGCTGGGGGAGAGTTGTTTGCAGATAATAGGCTCTCTGGGGGCCTGGGGAGTTTTCACCTATCTCCACCTCCCCCCGGGGGTAGTCCATCCACCTTCTGATGTATAGCAGTGTGGGTCTCTCAGGTGTCCTGAGCTACTGTGTGAGTATCCTCCATTGATCAATGAATGTTCAATTAGTTGTAGTCTGAAGCGGGAGAGACAAAGAAAATTGCTCACTGTGCCATGTTTCTGACATCTCAAAGAAAGAATTTTAAAAGCAGCAAGAGAAAAAGAAGATGTTTCATACAAGGGAACCCCCATAAGATAACTGGCATATTTCTAAACAGAAAATTTTCAGGCCAGAAGAGAATGGCATGACATATTCAAAATATTGAAAGAGAAAAACTGTCAAACAAAATACTATACCCAGTGAAACTGTCCTTCAGAACAGTTAAAGGACAGATAAAAAGTTTCTGTGTAAGAAACAAACACTGGGGAAGTTCATTACTGATAGACCTGCCTTACAAGAAATGCTAAAGGGAGTTCTTTGCATAAAAGTAAAAGCACATCAATTAATATTATAAAAACAGAAAAAGGTAGCATAAATCTCACTAGTAATGTAAATATATAGTCAAAATCAGATTCTATAATCTGTTATTGGTGGTGCATAATTCACTTACAACTCTAGTTTAAAATTTAAAAAATAAACATGGTAAAAATAACAATAACTGAAATAATCTGTTATTAATTATACAATATAAAAAATATGTAAATTGTAACATCAATAACTTAAAATGTGAGGGGAAGGTAAAGTAAAAGCATATAATTTAGGAATTCTTTTGAAGTTAATTTGTTAGGTTAAAATAGGGTGTTAAACTTTTAAGATATTTTACGTAAGCCTCATGCTAACCACAAGGAAAAAACGTAGCAATTACACAAAGGAACACAATAAATAAGTCAAAACATACTAATACCAAAACGAGAAGAGGGTAAAACGAGGAACAATGGATCTATAAAACAACCAGAAAACAATTAAAATGGCAACAGTAAGTCCTTACCCATCAATAATTACTTTAATTGTAAACAGGTTAAATTCTCCAGTCAAAAGACATAAAATGGCTGAATGGATGAAACAAGAAGATTCAATGACATGCTGCCTACAAGAGACTCACTTTAGCCTTAAAGATGCATGTAGACTGAGAGTGAAGGAATAGAAAAATATTTTCAAGCAAAAGGTAAACAAAAAAAGGCAGAGGTAGATATACCTATATTTGACAAAATAGATTTTAAATCCTTTTTAGGATTAAAAGAGACAAGAAGTTCACTACATAATAATAGAGAGGTCAAGCCATCAAGAAGATATAGCAATTGTAAGTATTTATCCACTCAAGCTAGAGGCACCTAAATATGTAAAGCAAAAACTAATAAAGGAAAAAGGAGAAATAAACAGCAATATAACCACAGTTGGGGACTTTAATACTTCACTATCAACAGTGGATATATCATCCAGATAATCAACAAGGAAACAGTAGATTTGAAAAACACTTTAGACCTAATGGAACTAAGAGACATGTACAGAACATTCTTTCCAACACATTCTTCTCAAGTGCACATGGAACACTTTCTAGGATAGACCATATGTTAGGCCACAAAACAAGTCTTAGCAAATTCAAGACGATTGAAATCATACCAAGTATCTTCTCTGCCCACAATGGCATGAAAATAGAATTCAATAACAAAAGGAAAAGTGGAAAATTCATGAATACATGGAGATTAAACAACACTCTCCCAGACAGCCAGTGGATAAAAGCAGAAATTAAAGGAGAAATGAAAAAAATTTCTAGAGATAAACAAAAATGGGAACACAACATACCAGGATTTATGGGATGCAGCAAAAGCAGATTTAAGGGGAAAGTTTACAGCAATAAATGCCTACATTAAGAAACAAGAAAGATGTCAAAAAGCCCGATAACTTTACACGTTAAGGAGCTTTAGAAAAAGAAGAACTGAGCCCAGAGTTAGCAGAAAAAAGTAATGATAAATAGAGCAGAGACAAATGAAATAGAGAACAGAAAAACAGTAGGAAAGATTAGCCAAACTAGTTTGATCTTTGAAAAGATAAACAAAATTGACAAACACTTGACTAACTGAGAAAAAAAAGAGATGACCCAAATCAACAAAATTATAAATGAAAAAGGAGACATTGTATGTGATATCACAGAAATACAAAGGATCATAACAGGCTACTGTGAACAATTATACACCAACAAAATGGACAACCTAAAAGAAATGAAAAATTCTTGGAAACAAACTATTAAGACTGAATCAGGAAGAAATAGAAAATCTAAATATACCAAGTACTAGTAAGGAGATTGAATCAGAAATCAAAGATCTCTCAAAGAAAATCTCAGGACCAGATGGCTTCACTGGTGAATTCATCAAACATTTAAAGAAGAATTAACAATCCTTCCCATACACTTCCAAAAAAGTTGAAGAGGAGGGAAAACTCCAAACTCATTTTATGAGGCCAGCATTATCCTGATACCAAACCCAGAAAAGGACACTACTGGAAAACTACAGGCCAATATCTCTAATGAAAATAGATGCAAAAATTCTAGCAAACCTAATTCACCAGCACATTAAAAGGATCATTCACCATGATCAAGTGGGATTTATCCCTAGGATGCAAGGATGTTTCAAGGATGTTCAACATATGCAAATCAATCAATGCGATATATTGCATTGATGGAATGAAAAAAGTGAATCATATGATCATCTTAATAGATGTAGAAAAAGCACTTGAGAAAATTCAACATCCATTCGTGGTAAAACTCTTAATAAATTAGGCATAGAAGGAACATATCTCAACATGATAAAGGCCATATATGACAAGCCCACAGCTAACATCATACTCAATCATGAAAGTTTGAAAGCTTTTCCTCAGATCAGGAATAAGACAAAGGTTCCCACCTTCACTGCTCTTATTCAACATAGTACTGGGAGTAATAGCTAGAGCAATCAGGCAATAAAAAAGAAATAAAAGTTATCAGAATAGGAAAGGGAGAAATAAAATTGTCTCTATTTGCAGATGACAATAATATTTATCATTGGCGTATAATTGACATGCAATTTTCTATTAGTTTCAGGTGTACATCATAGTGATTCAATATTTATATACATTATGAAATGATAATCATGATATGTCTAGTTACTGTCACCATACAAAGCTATTATGATATTATTAACTATATTTTGTTTGCTGTACATTACCTAACCATGATTTATTTATTTTATAGCTGGAAGTTTGTATCTCTTAATCCTTTTCACCTATTTTGCCTGCCCCCCCCATGCCTCCCTCCTCTGGCGTCCACTAGTTTGTTTCCTGTATCCATGAGTCTGGTTCTGTTTAGTTTTGTTTGTTTTGTTTATTAGATTCCACATATAAGTAAAATCATATGTGGTTTGTCTTTCTCTGTCTGGCTTCACTTACCATGTTCCTTTCTATGTCTCTCCATGTTGTCACAAATGGAAAGATCCCATTCTATTTTATGGCTAAGTAATATTTCATTGTATATATATACCCCATCTTATTTATCCATTCATCTATTGATGGACAGTAAGCTTCCTTCCATGTCTTTTCTACTTTAAATAATTCTGCAATGAACGAAGTGATGAATATAACTCTTCAAATTAGTGTTTTTGTTTTCTTCTGACAAACACTCAGAAGTGGAATTGCTGGATCATATAGTAATTCTATTTTTAATTTTTTGAGGAAATGATATCATTTTCCATAGTGGCTGCACCAATTTACATTCCCTCAAATAGTTTATGAGGGTTCCTTTTCTCCATATCTTCACCAATGCTTGTTATTTTTTTGTCTTTTTGATAATAGCCATTTTGAGAGGTGTGAGGTGGTATCTCATTTGGTTTTGACCTGTATTTTCCTGATCATTAGTAATGTTGGGCATCTTTTCATATGCCTGTTGTCCATCTGTATGCTTTCTTTGGAAAAATATCTATTCATATCCTCTGCCCATTTTTTAATTGAATTGTTTATTTTTTGATATTAATTTGTGCAAGTTCTTTATATATTTTGGATATTAACTCCTTGTAAGGTGTCTGATTTGCAAATATCTTCTCCCATTCAGTAGGTTGCCTTTTCCTTTTGTAGATGGTTTCCTTTGCCATGTAAGAGGTTTTTAGTTTGACGTAATCCTACTTATTTATTTTTACTTTTATTGCTCCTGCTTGAGGAGACTGGTCCAAAAGTATATTGCTAAGACTGATGTCAACGAGATGTTGCCTATGATTTTGTCTAGAAATTATATGGTCTCAGGTCTTACATTCAAATCTTTAATCCATTTTGAATTTAGTTTTGTATATGGTGCAAGATAGTGGTCCAGTTTTATTCTTTTGCATGTCGCTGTCCAGTATTCCCAACATCATTTATTGAAGAGACTGTCTCTTTTCTCCAATGTACATTTTTGGCTCCCTTGTCAAAAATGAATTGACCATGTATGAATAGGTTTATTTCTGGCCTCTCTATTCTATTCCATTGATCTCTGTGTCTGTTTTTGTGCCAGTACCATACTGTTTAAATTTTTGCAACTGTGTAGTATAGTTTGAAATGGGGCAACATGATACCTCCAGTTTTGTTCCTCTTTTTCAAGATTACTTTGGCTATTTGAAGTCTTTTGTGGTTTTATACAAATTTTTGTATTTTTTGTTCTAGTTCTCTGAAAAATGCCATTGGTATTTAGTTAGGGATTGCATTGAATCTGTAGGTTGCTTTGGGTGGTATGGACATTTTAACAATAGTAATTCTTCCAATACATGAGCATGGCATATCTTTCCATTTATTTGTGTCATATTCAATCTCTTTCATCAATGTCTTATAGTTTTCAGAGTACAGATCTTTTGCCTTCTTGGTTAGATTTGTTCCAAGTTATTTTATTCTTTTTGATGCAGCTTAAATTAAATTTTTAAAAATTTCTCTTTACAATGGCTCATTATTAGTATATAGCAATTTGCTTGATTTCTGTATATTGATTTTGCATCCTACAACTTTACTGAATTCATTTATTAGTTCTGATAGTTTTTTAGTGAAGTCTTTAGGTTTTTTTCTATATAGTATTATGTCATCTGCAAAGAGTGACAGTTTTACTTCTTTACTATTTGGATGCCTTTTATTTCTTTTTCTTTTATAATTGTTGTGGCTAGGACTTCCAATACTATGCTGAATAAAAGTGGTGAGAATGGGCATCACTGTCTTATTTCTGATCTCAGAGAAAAAACTTTCAGCTTTTCACCATTGAGTATGATGTTAGCTGTGGGCTTGTCATATATGGCCTTTCTTATGTTGAGGTGTGTTCCTTCTATACCGACGTTGTCGAATTTTTATCATAAATGGATGTTGAATTTTGTCAAATGCTTTTCTACATCTATTGAGATGATCATATGATTTTTATCCTCCATTTTGTTAATGTGGTGTGTCACTTCCATTGATTTGCAGTTGTTGAACCATCCTTGCATCCCAGAAATCAGTCTCACTTGAACATGGTGTATGATCCTTTTAACGTATTATTGAATTCAGTTTGCTACTATTAGGTTGAGGACTTTTGCATCTATATTCATTAAGGATATTGTGCTCTAATTTTTTTTGTGCTGTCTTTATCTGGTTTTGGTATCAGGGTAATACTGGCCTTGTAAAATGTTTAGAAGCATTCTTTCCTCTTCAAGTTTTTGCAATAAATTCAGATGGATAAATGTAAACTCTTCTTTAAATGTTTGGTACAATTCACCTAGGAAGCTGTGTGGTCCTGGGCTTTCAAATGTTGGGAGATTTTAAATTACTGATTCAATTTCATTACCTCTATCTATTCACATTTTCAATTTTTTCTTGATTCAATCTTCACAGCTTGTTTGTATCTAGAAATTTATCCATTTCTTCTATGTTTTCCAATTTTTTGCTGAATAATTTTTGTTAGTAATCTCTTATGGTACTTTGTATTTCTGTGAAGTCAGCTGTAACTTCTCTTTTATTTCTGGTTTTATTTATTTAGGCCCTGTCTCTTTTTTTTCTGATGAGTCTGGATAAAAGTTTATCAATTTTGTTTATCTTTTCAAAGAACCAGCTTTTACTTTACCAACTTTTAATTTATTTTTTGACTATTTTATTTATTTCCACTTTGGTCTTTATTATTTCATTTTTTCTAGAAATTTTGGTTTTTGTTTGTTTTTCTTTTCTTAGTTCCTTTAAGTGTAAATTTTGATTGAATACTTGAGACTTTTTTGTCACTTGAAATAGCCCTGTATCGCTATGAACTTCCTTTTTACAACTGCTTTTGCTGTGTCTCATAGATTTTGAAAAGTTGTGTTTCCATTTTCTTTTGCATAAAGGTTTTTTGATTTCCTCTTTTATTTCTTCCTTGACCCATTGGTTGTTTAGTAGCATGATATTTAGCCTCCACATGTTTGTGGGTTATTTTAGTTTTCTTCTTGTAATTGATTTCTAGTTTTATACTGCCATTGTCAGAAAAATGCTTGATAAGATTTCAATCTTCTTAAATACACTGACACTAGTTTTGTGGCCTAATGTGTGATCTTGATGGATGATGGATCTTGAAGAATGTTCCATGTGCACTTGAAAATAATGTGTATTATGAGATATGGGGTGGACTTATCTATTAAGTCCATCTGGCCAGATGTGTCATTTAAAGCCAATGTTTCCTTATTGATTTTCTCTCTGGATGATCTATTCCTTGATGTAAGAGGAATGTTAAAGTCCTCTACTAACACCGTATTACTGTCAATTTCTCCTTCTATGTCTGCTAATATTTGCTTTATATACTTAGTCGTTGCTATGTTGGGTTCATAAATATTTATGAATGTTACATTCTCTTTTTAGATTGACCCATTTTATTATGTAATGCCCTTTGTCCTTTGTTTCAAAGTCTCTTTTGTCTGATATGAGTGTTGCTACCTCAAGATTCCTTTTGTTTCCATTTGAATAGAATATCTTTTTCCAGCCCATAACTTTCACAATGTGTGTGTCTTTAGATCTGAAGTGAATTTCTTGTCAGGAGCATTTAAATGGGTCTTGATTTTTATCCATTCGCCAACCCTATGTCTTTTTGATTGGAGCATTTAGTCTGTTTACACTTAAAGTTATTATTGATATGTATGTACTCACTTCCATTTTCTGAGTTGTTTTCTGGTTGTTTTTGTACTTCTTCTCTGTTCCCTTCTTCTCTTGGCCACCTTCCTTGTGGTCTTCTGACTTTCTTTAGTGTTGTGTTTAGATTATTTTCTCTTTATGTTTTGTGTATCTATTATAGGTTTTTGGTTTGTGCCTACCAAGATGTTCATAAATATCTACCTACACATATAGCAGTCTATTTTCAGGTGATATTTGCTTAAGTTCAAACACATTCTAAAAGCACTACATCTTTACTCCCCCACTGATGTGTTATGTTTTTGATGTCATATTTTACATCTTTTTATTTTGTATACCCTTTAACTCTTTATTGTAGTTATAGTTTATTTTACAACTTTTGTCTTTTAACCTTCATCCTAGCTTTTTAAGTGGCTGATCCATTGCCTTTACTAAATATTTGCCATTACCAGTGAATTTTTTTGTTTCATGCATCTTCTTATTTCTAGTTATGACTTTTATTTGCTGATAAAAAAAGACCTTTTAACATTTCTTTAAGTCCAGTTTAGTGGTGATGAACTCCTTTAGTTTTTTCTTGACTGGGAAACTCTTTATCTCTCCTTCAATTCTGAATGGTACTTGCCAGGTAGAGTAATCTTGGTTGTAAGGTTTTTTTCCTTTCAGTACTTTAAATATATCATGTTACTCCCTTCTGACCTTATAGTCTTATGGGGGTTCTTTTATCTGACTTGCTGTTTTTCTCTTGCTGCTTTTAACATTCCCTATCTTTAACTTTTGTCATTTTAATTTTAATGTTTCTTGGTGTGGGCCTCTTTGAGATCACCTTGTTTGGGGTTCTGTTCTTCCTGGAAGTGTATTTCTGTTTCCTTCCCACGTTTAGGAAAGTTTCTAGCTATTATTTCTTCAAAGACATGACTTTATATATAAAAATCCTAATGACTCCAACAAAAAACTGTTGGATCTGATCCAGGAATTCAGCAAAGTTTCAGATTACAAAATTAACATACAAAAATCAGTAGCATTTCTATCCACTAACAACAAAGTTTTTGAAAAATAAATAAAGAAATCAATCTCATTTACAATACCATCTAAAACAATAAGATACTTAGGAATAAATTTAACAATGAGATGAAAGATCTCTACTATGAAACCTACAATATGCTGATAAAAGAAATCAAAGAAACACAAATAAATAGAAAGGTATCCCATGTTCATCGATTGGATGAATGAATATTGTAATGTTAACACAATGAGTGAATATTGTGATGTTAACACATGAATGAATATTGTGATGTTATTGTGATCCAAACCATATACGGATTCAAGGCAATCCATATCAAGATTTCAATGTCATTTTTTACCAAAGTAGAAAAAACACTCTTAAAATTCATATGGAATGACAAAAGATTCTGAATAACCAAGGTAATTCTGAGAAGAAGACTAAAGCAGGAGGCATCACACATTTTTTCAAGGTATACTATAAAGCTATAGTAATTAAAAAAGTATGGCACAGGCACAAAAACAGACAATTAGGTCAATGGAGCACAATTGGGAGCCCAGAAATAAACCCAAGTATATACAGTCAGTTAATGTTTGACGAGGGAGCCAAGAATACTCCATGGAGAAAAATCAGTCTTTTCAATAAATCATGCTGGGATAATTGGATATTCACATGTAAAAGAATGAAACTGTACCCCTATCTTATATCACTCACAGAACTTAACTTAAAATGAATTAAAAATGTAGATTTAAGACCTGAAACCATGAAATTTCCATAGGAAAACATAGGAAGAAAGTTGCTTGACATGGATCTTGGTAATTATTTTTCGTATATGATACCTAATGCATAAGCAACAAAATAAACAAGTGGGACTTCATTAAACTCAAAAGCTTTTGTATGGAAAAATAAACCATCAACGACCTGAAAAGACAAACTATGGAATTGGAAAAATTTGCAAACCATATATCTGATAAGGGGTTAATATCCAAGATATGTAAAGAACTCATACAACTCAATAGCAAAAAACTTCCCTAATAACCCAATTAAAAAATGAGCTAGGCACCTGAATAGACAGTTTTCAAACAAGATATTCAAAAGACCAACAGCTACATGAAAAGACCCTCAACATCACCAGTCATTAGGAAATGCAAATTAAAACCACAATGAGATATTTCATATCTGTTAGAATGGTTATCATGAAAAAGACAAGGGATAATTGTTGATGTGGATTTGGAGAAAAGAAAATCCTTGTACACTCTTGGTTGGATTTAAAATTGGAATAGCTACTATGGAAAACATTATGAAGTATCCTCAAAAACTAAAATTAGAACTACCATATGATCTAGCAATTCCAATTCTGGTTATAAAGGAAACAAAAACACTAAATTGAAAAATTATCTGCACCCCCATGTTCATTGCAGCAATTTACAATAGGCAAGACTTGGAAACAACCTAAATATCCATCAATGAATGAATGGATGAAGGAGTTGTGGTATATATACATACAAGGGAATATTATTCAGCCATAAAAGTGAGGAAAACCTACCATTTGTGACAACATGGATGGCTTTTAAGACATTATTCTCAGTGAACTCAGAAAAACACAAATACTGTACAATCTCAATGTGGAATCTAAAAAAAGGAAAACCAAACTCATAGAAAAAGAGATCTAACTTGTGGTTACCAGAGGCAGGGAGTACGGGGAGGGAGAATTGGAGGAAAGTGGTCAAAGGTACAAACTTCCAGTTACAAGAGAAATAAGTATTAGGGATATCATGTATAACATGATGATTATACCTAACAGAGCTGTATGATATATAGGGAAGTTGCTAAGAGAGTAAATCCTAGTATTCATCACAAAGAGAGGGTTTTTTTCCCTTTTACTCTGTACTTCATTCTTTATTTTTTAATGCGTTTTTATAAGACGATGGATGTTAGCTGGACCTATTGTGGTAATTACTTCACATTATATGTAAATCAAACTATCATGCTATATGCCTTGAATATTTTTTTAATCTTATCAAGGTCTTTTTTAGTGAGGCAACATTGAGTTATAACATTATATAAGTTTCAGGTGTATATCATTATATGATTTCTGTATAGGCTAGATCACGTCTACCACCCAAAGACTAAATATCATCCATCACCATACATATGTGCCCTGTGACCCTTTCACATTCCTCCCTCCCTAGTTCCCCTCTGGTAACCACCAACCTAAAATCTGTATCTATGTGTTTGTTTCTTATTGTCGTTATTTTTATCTTCTATTTATGAGTGAAATCATATGGTATTTGACTTTCTCCATCTGACTTATTTTGCTTAGCATAATCCCCTCAAGGTCCATCCATGTTGTCGCAAATGGAAGATTTCATGATTTTTTATAGATGAGTAGTGTTCCATTGTGTGTATATACATCACATCTTCTTTAACCACTCATCCATTGATGAACACTTAGGTTGTTTCCATGACTTGGCTATTGACATAGGGGTGAACATTGCAATGAACATGAGGTGCATATATCTTTTCATGCTCTTTGGATAAATATCCAGAAGTGGAATAGCTGGATCACACGGTAGTTCTATTCTTGATTTTTTGAGGAATCTCTAAATTGTTTTCCATAGTGCCTGCACCAGTTTACATTCCCACTAGCAGTGTACAAGAGTTTCCTTTTCTCCACATCCTCTAAAACTTGTTATGTCTTGTCTTCTTAATTATAGCCATTCTAACAGACATTAGGTGCTAACTCATTGTAGCTTTGATTTTCATTTCCCCAACAATTAGTGATGTTGAACAACTTTTCATGTGCATGTTGGCCATCTGTATATCTTCTTTGGAACTGTGTCTGTTCAGATCTTTTGCCCATTTTTTAGTTGGGTTGTTTTGTTGTTGTTGTTGTTGAGATGTATGAATTCTTTATATACTTTTGGTATTAACTCCTTATCAGATTTATGGTTTGCAAATATCGTCTCCCAATTGTTAGGTTATCTCCTCACTTCGCTGACGGTTTCCTTTCCTGTGAAGAAGACTTTTAGTTTGATGTAGTCCCATTTGTTTACTTTTTGTTTCACTTGCCTGGTGAGATGTGGTATTCGAAAAGATGCTGTTAGACTGATGTTGAAGAGTGTACTGTGTATGTTTTCTTCTAGAAGTTTCATGGCTTCAGCTCTTACGTTTAAGTCTTTAATCCATTTTGAATTAATTTTTGCGTGGTATAAGATAATGATCTGCTTTCATTCTTTTGCATGTGGCTGTCCAGTTTTCCCAATACCGTTTATTGAAGAGACTTTCCTCTCTCTATTGTATGTTCTTGGCTCTCTTGTTGAAAATTAGGTGTTCATAGATGTGTGGGCTTATTGCTGGGATCTCACTTCTGTTCCATTGACCTGTGTGTCTGGTTTTGTGCAAGTACCATGCTGTTTTGATCATTATAGCTTTGTAGTACATTTTAAAATCAGAGAGTGTGATACCTTTAGCTTTTCTCTTTTTTCTCAGGATTCCTCTAGCTAATCATGATCTTTTATTGTTCCATATAAATTTTAGGATTCTTCACTCTATTTCCCTGAAAAATGTCACTGGGACTTTTGTAGAGTCTGTGTCGTATCTAGATTGCTTTAGGAAATATGCACATTTTAACCATGTTAATTCTTCCAATCCATGAACATGAAATATCTTTCCATTTCTTTGTGTCTTCTTTGATTTCTTTCAACAATATGTTATGATTTTCAGGGTATAGGTCTTTCACCTCTTTTGTTAAATTTATTCCTAGGTATTTTATTCTTTCTGTTGCAACTGTAAATGGGATAGTGTTCTTATTTTCTCTTTCTTCTATTTCGTTGTTAGTGTATAGAAACACAAATGATTTTTGTAAATTGTTTCTGTATCTTGCAACTTTCCTGTATTCGTTTATTATTTCTAAGAGTTTTTTGGTGGATTCTTTAGGGTTTTCTCTATATAAAGTCATATCATCTGCAAATACTGATAGTTTTACCTCTTCCTTTCCAATTTGGGTCACTTTTATTTATTTATTTTGCCTGATTTCTCTGGCAAGAACTTCCAATTCTATGTCAAATAAGAGTGGTGAAAGTGAGCATCATTGTCTGGTTCCTGTTCTTAAAAGGATAGCTTTCAATTTTTCACCATTGAATATGGTTTAGCTTTGGGTTTGTCATATAAGACCTTAATTATGTTGAGGTACTTTCTTTCTGTACACATTTTATTCAGAGCTTTTATCATAAGTAGATGCTGTATCTTTTCAAATGTTTTCCGTGCATCTGTTGAGATGATTATGTGACTTTTATTCTTCATTTTGTTACAGTGATTTTTCATGTTGATTGATCTGTGGATGTTGCACCATCTTTGCATCCCTGGTATAAATCCTAGTTTATCATGCTGTACTATCTTTTTAATGTTTTGTTATATCCAATTTGCTAGTATTTTGTTGAGGATTTTGCATCTATGTTCATCAGTGATATTGATCTATTTTCTTCTTCTTTTTTATAGTCCTTGTCCGGTTTTGGTATCAGGGTAACGTTAGCCTCATACAATGAGTTAGGAAGCTTGCCTTCCTTTTCAATTTTTCAGAAGATTTTGAGAAGAATGAGTATAAAATCTTCTTTAAAGGTTTTGTAGTATTCATAGGGGAAGCCATCCAGTCCTGGACTTTTACTTTTTGGGAGGTTTTTGATTAGTTTAATATCTTTACTGTTGTTATTGGTCTATTCAATTTCTCTATTTCTTCTTGATTCAGTTTTGGCATCTGTGCCTTTCTTCTAGATTATCCAATTATTCGGTGTATAGCTTTTTGTAATATTCTCTTATAATCCTTTGCATTTCTGAAATATCCATTGCAATTTCTCCTCTTTCATTTCTGATTTTATTTATTTGAGCAGTCTCTCTTTTTTTTTGGTGAGTCTAGCTAAAGGTTTCTCAAATTTGCTTATGTTTTCATTTTTTTTTCTATTTTCTTGGTCTCATTTATTTCTGCTGTGATTTTTGTGATTTCCTTCCTTCTACTGATTTTGGGGGTTGTTTGTTCTTCTCTTTCTAGTTCCTTTAGGTATACTGTTAGGTTGTTTATTTGAGATTTTCCTCTTTTTTTGTGGTAGGCCTGTATTGCTGTGAACTTCCCTCTTAGTACTGCTTTTGATGTATCCTGTAAATTTTGGCATGTCTTACTTTCACTTTCTTTTGTCTCCAGGTGTTTTTGATTTCTCATTTGATTTCTTCATTGACCGGATCACTGTTCAGTAGCATTTTCTTTGGTCTCAAAATATTTGTGGCTTTTCCAGGTTTCTTCTTATAGTTGATTTCTAGTTTCATACCGTTGTGGTCATAAAAGATTCTAGGTATTATTTCAATCTTCTTAAATTTAGTGAAACTTGCTTTGTGGCCTCAGATGCGATCTCTCCTGGAGAATTTTCCATGTGCACTTGAAAAGAATGCCTATTCTGCAGTTTTTGCATGGAATGTTCTGTATATGTCTACTAAGTTCGTTTGTTCTGATGTGTCATTTAAGGCCAATCTTTCCTTGTTAGCTTTCTGTCTGTATGATCTATCCATAGATGTTAGTGAAGTGACAAGGTCCCCTGTTACTGTCTATTTCTGATTTTATGTCTGTTAATAATTACTTTATATATTTAGGTGCTCCTATTTTGGATGCATAGATATTATAATTGTTATATCCTCTTGTTTGATTGTTCCCTTTATCATTATCTAGTACCCTTCTTTGTGTCTTGTTACAGTTTTTGTTTTAGTGTCTATTTTGGCTGATATTAGTATTGCTGCCTCAGCTTTCTTTTCATTGTCGTTTGCATGAAGTATGTTTTTCGATCCCTTCACTTTCAGTTGGTGAGTGTCTTTAGGTCTGAAGTGTGTCTCTTGTCAGCAGCATATATATAAGTGTTGTTTTTTAAATCCATTTAGCCACCCTATGTCTTTCGATTGGAGCATTTAGTCTATTGACATTTAAAGTAGCTATTGATAAGTATGTATTTATTGCCATTTTGTTATTTTTTTCCTGGGTGTTTTAGTAGTTCTTCTCTGTTTCTTTCTTCTCTTGCTCTCTTCCTTTGTGATTTGATGGCTTTTTTTAGTATTACATTTGGGTTCTTTTCTCTTTATGCTTTGTGTATTTATTATAGGTTCTGGTTTGTGATTGCCATGAGGTTCACATATAATAAACTATGTACATAGCAATCTGTATTGTTTATGATCTCTTAAGTTTGACCCGTTACTGAGTCCTATACTTTTACTACCCTCCCCCTACAATTTCTGTTTTTCACATTATATTTAACTTCTTTTCTTCTGTGTGTATATCCCTCAACCTATTATCATGGAAATCGAAGATTTCAGTACTTTTGTCTTTTGACCTTCGTACTAGCTTTGTAGGTGGTTGATCTGCTACCTTTACTGTATACTTGCCTTTACCAGTGATTCTTTTTTCTTTGACAATTGTTTTTCCTATTTGTGGTCGTTTCTTTTCTTCTTAAATAAATCCCTTTAACATTTCTTATAAGGTTGGTTTAGGGTGAGAAACCCCTTTAGTGATTTGCTTGTCTAGAAAACTATTTCTCCTTCCAATCTAAATGATAACGTATCTAGGTAGATATCCTTGACTGTAGATTTTTTTCCTTTCAAGACTTTGAATATATCATTCCACTCCTTTCTAGCCCGGAAAATTTCTACTGAGAAGTCAGCTGATAGCCTTATGGGATTTCTTTTTTATGTAACTTGTTGCCTTTCTCTTGCAACTTTTAGGATTCTCTCTTTATCTTTAATTCTTGACATTTTAATTATAATCTGTCTTGGTGTGGGCCTCTTTGAGTTCATCTTCCTTGGTGCTGTCTGTGCTTTCTGTACCTGGGTGTCTCTTTCCTTCCTTAGATTAGGAAAGTTTTCAGCTATTATTTCTTCAAATAGATTCTCTGCCCCTTTGTCTCTCTCTTCTCTTTCTGGGACACCTATAATATGGATATTAGCATGCTTGATTATGTCCCAGCGGTCCCTTATGCTGTCCTCGTTCTTCTTAATTCTTTTGTCTTTAGTCTATTTAGCTTGGATGATTTCCTCTACTCTTTCATCCAGCTCACTGATCCATTTTTCTTTGTCATCTACTCTGCTGTTGATTCCCTCTAGTGAATTTTTCATTTCTATCATTATATTCCTCAGTTCCGATTGGCTCTTTTTTTATATTTTCCAATTCTTTGTTTAATTGGAACAATTCATTGTGTTCACCTATTCTTCTTCCAAGATCAGTGAGCATCCTTATGACTATTAGTTTGTACTCTTTATCTGGAAGATTTTTTTTTTATCACTGTTTAGTTCTTTTTCTGAGGATTTTTCCTCTTCCCTTATTTGGAACATATTCCTTTATCTCATTTTGCCTACTTTTCTCTGCTTATATTTATGTATTAGGTAGACCAGCTACATCTCCCAGTCTTGGAGTTGTGATCTTATGTGAGAGATGCCTCATAGGGCCCAGCAATGTGCTTCCCTCTTGTAACCAGTTCTAAATATTCCAGGAGTGTCCCCTGTGTGGGCTACTTGTGTTCCTCTCTTTTGGTGGGGTTGTTTTTGCTGTCGGTGCATAGGTAGGCTATGCTGGGCCTTGGGCCAGCTCATTGTAAGGCTCAGCTGCTTGTGGATGCTACAGTCTCTTTAGTCACTTTAGTGGGGTGAGCCCAAGCATAGCTGGCTGCAAGGTCTAATAGCACACACACCTGCTGCTGTTTTGCTGTTAAGTGAGTCAGGCCCCCAGCGTGGCTGGTTTCCAGGCTGAAAATTGCTGTATGCCTCCAGCCTAGGAGGCTGTTGGCAGCTCTTTCAGAAGCATAGCTGGGTGGGGCCAGCCCCAGGTGTGGCAGCACAAAATTGTTTCAGGCATTGGAAGGTGGGGCTGATCCCCTCTGTGGCTGTTTGGGAAGGCCAGTGACACAAGTCTGCTACAGCTGACTATCACAGCCCTATCACCTGTGGCCAACAACCCCTGCCAACACAGTCTTGTTCTGGATGCATGATGTCCCATACACCCCATCTATGCAGGCCCACAAGTTCCCTAAGAGCTTGCTGGTGTGTGTGGGCAGTCCCAAGTGTGAGCTGCCTTCCCTGGTTCAGCTGGATTAAATCAGTGCTCTAGTGGGGGTGGCAAACCCCTGCTCTAACAGTGCAGAAGAAGAAATCCAATGGCTTCTGCGAGGGTGTCAGTACATCTGTACCAGGTCACAATAATGGCTGCCTCCAATGTTTCAGTCCTGGGGAGGTGGGCCCAGCCACATCTTGCCACTCTGAGATTCACTCAGAGCCTGTCAAGTATGTCTCTTTCACCAAAGGACTGTGTACCTTTATTTCTGGTGATTTTGTGTTAATTTATGGAATGGGTGAAACTCTGCATAGGCCCTTTAAGAGCAGGCTTTTCTGGGGATATTCTTATTGGTTTAAATAGCCAGTGAAGCCAGGCATTATGGTGCTCATCTCAGTTGTGCTGAAATTAAAAGCCTGATTATTGTGGTATAGCTCTCCCGCTCAGATCCCCTGCTCCTCCGGGATAAGCTTCGTACTTTAAGATTGCTCCCGGCAATGATATGCTGCAGCTACAACGTGGTTTTCTCCTCAGCAGAAAGTTATTTCTGCCTCTTCCACCTCTATCAGTGTTGTCCCTTGTTGTGGCAGTTCTTTTTACCAAGTTTCCAATCCTCTCTCAGAGGTAATTGTTCCACGGGTACTTCTAAATTTGTTGTGTCTGTGGGAGGAGGTGAGTTCAGAATCCTCCTACACCACCATCTTCCCAGTAATCTTATATGCCTTAAACTTGTACAGTGATGCATATCAATAATTTCTCAATAAAACTGGATAAAAAAGATGGCCCCTGCTGAATTTATCAAGGCAGATGGAGGGAGGGACAATGGCAGCCTATTGGCCTCTGTCTCTGGAGTGTACTCCAGCAGGCCCCAGCCCCTCATACCAACACTTTAAAATTATCAAGTGAGCCTCTTTCACATAAAGCATTGGTGCTTTTCAAAGGGCTGCATTTGTGCTGGTCTCTGGGACAAATGAGTCTGTGTTTGAGCTCTCAAAAAGCTATTTGTCAATCTGCTACAGACCTTCGGTCTTGTGGGTGTGAGCCTTGCTGGTTTTTAAATCTAGATTTTTTGTGTGCTCATCTCTTAGATGCCGATCTTGAAAGTTGTGCTGTCTGATGTGTAGTATGAACATTTTGCTCCTCAGGGAGAAGCTCTGTGTTTTGAGTTCTCTCCTGATTATGGGTCACATTGCTGGCAGTGGAATTTATGGAGAGATTGTGTCTCAGTCTTTCTTATCCAGAATTTTGTCTGTATTTTTTAGTTTTTTTTCAGAGGAAATTGTTCCATATGTAGCTATAGATTCAACGCGTCTGTGAGAGTGAGTTCAGGATCTTCCTATGTTACCACCTTGAACTGGAACTCCGGATATGTCTTTTTCAAATATTTTTCACCAGTATATGTCTTGCCTTCTCCTTCTCTTGAAGTTCATCTCTTATCGTGACATTACCCAGCAGGGGAATCAGAGTGCTGCCTGGTTTTGTCAGTAAGTGGATGGAAGATTAGCTTACTGCTCAGTCCTGGACACTCAGTGAGAGAATTAGAATGTGCCATCTGCTTCTAGAGGACAGAAAGTCTGGTGGAAGATTAACTTTTGCTTAGCCCCATTGAAACCTTGGGCAAGAAAGAGGTGGTCAGTTTTTTCTTTGAAATTTGTCTTGAGTGATGCAGTATTGACAAAAAGTTTTCTGTTATTAGGCCACCCATTCCCTGGTCCTTTTGTTAAGCTTGAAGCTTTTATTTTCTCTCTGCCTGTTGGCAGTTCTGTATTGAAGTTTTCTGCAATATGCTGTCTGGAATATATGGAAGGCAATAAGTACACTCAGGGAACTCATTCAAATCTTAAGGTCACTAGGCAACCTGCCTTTTTTTCACCTTTCAGAATCTTCCTATGCTTCTTTGTTGTCATATTCAGGGTTTTTTTTTTATTGTAAGGGAGAGGACCTGGTAGGAATGGGGCTACTGTATATTGGTGAAGGTAGAAGTTCCATGTGTTTTTTAAAGGCGAGAAAAACTTTAAGTAGATATGTACTATGTGGAAAATATACATATGCGTAAGAAAATATACATACACAAGAAGTTAGGGAGAAAGTTGTAATGCTGGAGGAAGTCTTATTTTTCATTTTGTAATCTTCTGTGCTAGTGTATTTACTATATTTATGTCTTATTTCTATATTTATAAAGGTGAACAACGTGGTAAAATTATGGCCCTCCTTTTGTTTTTCCTTTTTCTTAAAGAAAACTAATAAAAGTGCTGTTATTTTTACTTTTTTGTGTTATTGAAATATATTTGACATATAATGTTGCAGAAATTTTAAGCTATAAAGCATGTTAATTGATACATTTATGTATTGTGATATGATTGCCATTGTAGCAATAATTAGCATCCCTACCACATGACATAATTATAATTTATTTTTAGTGGTTAAATTAAGTTCTAGTCCCCTAGCAAATTTGAAGATTACAATACAACATTGTTCTCTATATTTCCTATACTGTGTGTTAGATCTCTAGAACTTAATTACTACTTGTAGCAAGTGTGTACCCTTAAACTACATCTGTTCTATTCCACCACCTCCATCCCCTGTAACCACCATTTTACTCTCTGATTTTACAAGTTTGGCTTTTTCATGTTCCACATATAAGTGATGTCATAGAGTACTTGTCTTCCCCTGACTTATCTCACCTGGCATGATGTGCTCAAGGCTTTTCCCTGTTGTTGCAAATGGTAGTATGTTTTTACTTCTCACAGTTTGATGGGCACTTAGGATGTTTCCATATCTTAACTATTGTGAATAATGCTACAATAAATGTGGGAGTACATATCCATTTTTTTGATATCCTGTTTTCATTTCTTTTGTGTATATACCAAGAAGTAGAATTGCTGGATCATATGGTATATCTATTTTTAATTTTTTGAAAATCCTCCATAATGCTTTTCATAGTGGCTATACCAATTTTAAATCTCACCAACAGTGCACAAGAGTTCTTTTTTCTCCACATCCTTGCCAACACTTATCTATTATCTTTTTGATGATAGCCATTCTAACAGGTGTGAGGTGATATTTCATTGTGGTTTTGATTGGCATTTCCTTGATGATTACTGATATTGAGCATCTTTTCATGTACCTGTTGGCTATTTAAATGTCTTCCTTGGAAAAATGTTTATTTAGTTCCTCTGTTCATTTGTTTTTCTTCTGTTCATTTTTTAATTAGATTATTTGTTTTTTCTTCACTGAGTCATATGAGTTCTTTATATATTTTGGATATTAACCCCTTAACCAATATATAGTTTGCAAAAATTTTCTCCCATTCTGTAGATTGCCTGTTTATTTTGTTGATTGTTTCTTTTTCTGTGAAGAAGCTTTTAAGTTTGGTGTCATCCCATTTGTTGATTTTTGGTCTTGTTGTTTGTGCTTTTGGTGTCATATCCAAAAAATCCTTGCCAAGGCCAGTGTCAAGGAGCTTCTTTCCTGTGTTTTCTTCTAGGAATCATATGGTTTCAGGTCTGATGTTTAATCTTTGATCCATTTTGAGTTAGTTTTTGTAAGTTGTGTAAAATAGGGGTCAAATTTCATTGTTCTTCACATGTTTATCCAGTTTTCCCATCACCATGTGTTGAAGATGCTATCGTTTTCCTATTGGATGTTCTTGGCTCCCTTTCTGAATATTAGCTGATAGTATGTGTTGGGGGTTAATTCTGGGGTCTCTATTCTGCTCCTTCGGTCTATTTGTTTATATTTATGCAAGTGCCATGTTTTGTTTTGTTTTGTTTTGTTACTTTAGCTTTGCAGTATAGTTTGAAATTAGGAAGTGTGATGCCTCTGGCTTTGTTCTTTCTCAGAGTTAGTTTGGCTTAGGGATATTTTGTGGTTCTGTACTAATTTTAGGGTTCTTTTTATATTTCTGTGAAGAATGTCATTGGAATTTTGATAAGAATTGTGTTGAATCTACAGATAGCTTTGGGTAGTTTGGACATTTTAACAATATTAATTCTTCTAATCTATGAATTTGGGATGTCTTTCCACTTGTTTCTGTCTTCTCCAATTTCTTTCACCAAAGTCTTTTAGTTTTTGATGTACAGATCTTTCACTCCCTTGGTTAAAATTATTTCTATGTATTTTATTGTTTTTGAAGTCATTGTAAATGGGATAGTTTTCTCTCTTTTTCAGATGTTTCATTATTAGTGTATGAAAGTATAACTGATTTCTGTATGTTGATTTTATATCCTGCAACTTTACTGAAGTTTTTGATTAGTTCCAACAATTTTTTGGTTAAGTCTTTGGAATTTTTCTATATACAAAATCATATCGTTTGCAAATAGTAACAATTTTACTTCTTCCTTTCTGATTTGGATACATTTGATTTCTTTTTCTTGCCTAATTGCCTTAGCTAGGACTTCCAGAGCTATATTGAATAAGTGTGTTGAGAGTGGCATCCTTGTCTTCTTTCTCTTCTCAGAAGAAAAGTTTTAAATTTTTCTCTATTGAGTATAATGTTAGCTGTGGGTTTGTTGTATATGGCCTTTATTAGGTTAAATTATGTTGCTTCCATACCTAAACTGTTAAATATTTTTGTCATCAAAGGATGTCTTATTTTGTCAATCTTTTTTCTTCATCTATTGGGATGATCATGTGATCTTTATCTCTTTCTTCTATTAATCTGATGCATTACATTTATTGATTTGTGCATGTTGAAACATCCTTGCATAATAGGGATAAATCCCACATCGTCATGGTGTATAATCTTCTTAATGAGTTCTTTAATTCAGTTTGCTAATATTTTGTTGAGGGTTTTGACATCTATATGTATCAGGGATACTGGATTTCATATAGTTTCCTTATCTGGCTTTGGCATCAAGGTAGTGCTGCCTGGTAGAATAAAGTTTGGAAGTATTCCCTCCTTTTCAATATTTTGGAAGAATTTGGGAAGGATTGGCATTAACTTGTCTATAAACGTTTGGTAGAATTCATCAGTGAAGCCATCCAGTTATGGAGTTTTCTGTGTTGGGATAGTTTCCCTTATTGATTCAATCTCTTTACTCAATATTAGTGTGTTCAGATTTTGTGTTTCTTCCTGATTAAGTCTTGGTATGTTGTGTATTTCTGGGAATTTATCTATTACTTCTAGGCTATCTAATTTGTTGACATAGAATTGTTCATAGTAGTCTTTTATTGTACTATGCATTTCTGTAGTATCAAGTTGAAAGCCTTTCATTTTTAATTTTATTTATTTGAATCTTCTCTCTTTTTTCTTAATTAGTCTATCTAATTAATCTAGCTTGTCAATTTTGTTTACCTTTTTGAAAAATCAATGGCTTGTTTCATTGATCCTTTCTATTATTTTTCTGGTCTCCATTTAATTTATTTCTACTCTGATCTTTATTTTTTCCTTCCTTCTGCTAACTTTGGGCTTAATTTGTTCTTCTTCTAGTTTGCTGAGATGTAAAATTAGGTTGAGATCTTCTGATTTCTTAATATATGTATTTATTGCTATAAACTTTCCTTTTTGAACTGCTTTTGCAGTACTACATAGGATTTTATATGTTGTATAGCCATTTTCATTTGTTTTGAGATAATTTTTATTTCCCTTTGATTTCTCTTTTTGACCCATTGGTTGTTCAGAAGTTTGTTTTTTAGTTTCTATATATTTATAGATTTTCCAACTCTTGTTGACTCCATTGATCTCTAGTTTCACACCATAATACTCAGAAAAGACGGTATATTCAATCTTCTTAAACATTCTAAGGACTTTTTTGTGTGTCCTATCATATCATCTATCCCAAAGAATGTTCTGTGTGCACTTGAGAAAAATGTATATCCTGCTGCTGTACGGTGAAATTTCTATCTATATATAAGTCCATTATGTCTACTTGATTTAAAGTATGATTCAATTCCAACATTTTATGATTGATTTCCTATCTCAATGACTTACCCATTGTGGCAGCTGGATTCCAAAATCCCCTACAATTATTGTATTATTGTCTATTTCTCCCTTCAGATTTGTTAGTATTTGCTTAATATTTAAGTGTTCCATTGTTGGGTTTATATATATTCAAAATTATTATATCTTCTTAATGTATTGACCCCTTTATTATTATATAATAACCTTCTTTGTCTCTTGTTACTATTTTTGGCTTGAAGTCTATTTTGTCTGATATAAGTATGGCTACTCTCACTTTACTTTGGTTTCCACTTACATGGAATATGTTTTTCCATCCCTTTGCTTTGAGCCTATGTGCGTCTTTAAAGTTGAAATGAGTCTCCTGTAGGCAGCACGTAGTTGGGTTTTGTTTTTGCAATCCATCCATTCACTCTGTGCCTTTTGATTGATGAATTCAATCCATTTATATTTACAGTGATTATTGATATGTAAAGAATTACTACTGACATCTTACTTTTTGAGTTCTGGTTGTTTTGTATCTCCATTGCTTCTTTTTCCTATTTCTGCCTTCCATGAAAATTGCTGGTTTTCCACGATGGTATGCTCAGTCTCCCCTTTTTTATATTTTGTGAATCTCCTCTAGATTTTTGCTTTGATGCTACCATGAGGCTTACATAAAATATCTTATAGATAAAATAGTCCATTTTATGCTGATAACTACTTATCTTCAGTTGCCCCTAGAAGATCCATTCTTTTGCTCCCCCTTTAATATTTTAATGTAAAATTTACCTCTTTTTATGCTATGTATTCATTAAAAAATTAACGTAGTAATAGTTATTTTAATACTCTTTTCCTTCAATCTTTATGCTATAGTTAAGTGATTAACCTACCATTCTAATATAGAGTTATAGTTTTCTAATTCTGACCATTAATTTTTCACTTTTACCTGAGTGTTGTGTATTTTCATGTGTTTTCATGTTGATTATTAGTGTCTTTCATTTCAGCTTGAAGAATTCCTTTCAGCATTTCCTGTAAAGCAGGTTTAGGGATGGTGAACTACCTCAGCTTTTAGTTTTCTGGGAAAGCCTTTATCTCCTTCATATCTGAAAGATCATTGTCACATACGGTATTCTTGGCTGGTAATTTTTATCTTTAAACACATTGAATATGTCATTCCACTCTCTCCTGGAATGTAGAGTTTCTGCTGAGGAATTTGCTGGCAGCCTAATGAGAATTATTTTGTAGGTTGCTTTCTTTTTTCCCTTGACTACCTTTAAGATACTTTCTTTATTGATGATTTTTGATAGTTTCATTATAATGTTTCTTAGAGAAGGTCTGTTTACATTGAGATAATACAGTGTTCTATTAGCTTTGTGCCCTTTTATGTCCAATTCCTCCCGTAGGTTTGAGACAATCTCAGCTATTATTTCTTTAAATAAATTCTCTGCCCCTTTCTCTCTCTCTTCTCCTTCTGGTAGACTAAATATTCTTATATTTGCCTTTCTGACCAAATCTGACAGTTCTCACAGGGTTTCTTCATTTTTTTCAAATCTTAGTACTCTCTCCTCTTTTAACTGAATATTTCTATATTCATATCCTCGAAGTCATTTATTCTTTCTTCCACTTGATCTGCTGTTACCAACACACTATATGGCATTCTTCGTCTCATTAATTGAATTCTTCAGTGCCAGAATTTCTGTTTGGTTCTTTTTAGTAATTTCAATCTCTTTGGTAAAGAACTGCTTCTTTTCATAATTTTATTCCTCAGTTCATTGAATTGCCTTTCTTAGTTTTGCTGTAGCTCATTAATTTTCTTCATAACAGCTATTCTGAAATTTTTATCAGTCAGATTGTAATATTCAATGCTTTTGAGTTTAGTTGATGGAGAATTATTATCTTTTGTGGTACATTTTCTTGATTTTTTTATAGTGTTTGAAGGTGTGCACTTCTGCTTCCACATTTGAAGTAGCAGACATCTTCCTTAATTAAAGTTTTATGTCTGCTTTGGTTCTTACAATTCAAGAGGCTGGCTTTCAGAATTCTTTCTTTTGTATTCCAGAAGGTGGCACTACAGCTCCAGTTTGTGTTTTCTCCTACTGGAGCTCGAGCTCGTGGATGCACTCAGGACCTTGCACAAGGAACCAGCAGCAGGAGTGGGCTGAGCACCTAAGGCTTTGTGTGTACCCATAGACTTGGTGGGGCAATCCTTGAGTGGGCACTCCCAGAGGTCCATGGGCAGACTTGCTGAAGTTCCAAAGCAGATAGCAGGAAATGTGCTCCTTTAATGCCTTTGATATTCATATCTGCCTCCTTCCTTTTCCTCTCTCCCCCCCATACCCAGATTTCCCTCCTCATAAATCCTGGTCTTGCTGGAGAGAGATGGGTCCTTGCAGCCACAACCCACACAACTGGGGCAGATAATCAGTCAACCATCACTTTTGCTTTTCACCTCCTCCATGGGAGAGATCAGGACTTTCCACCTCCTCTGCTGGAGAGGTCACTCCTGATGCCATGAAAAGCCCAGCCTCTTGTAGTATTTCCCTGGGGTGGGGAATAACCTTGGTGAATTCTCCTCTGCCTCCAAGCTGATCTGTATCCTGCTCCAGTGGCATGCCAGATTCTCCTGTCAAGCAGGTTTGTCTTCCACAAATTCTATGTTAGCCATGGGCTGTTGCTAAGTTTTGCACTCTGCAGATTCTCTTTTTCTCAATTGTGGCAAGTGGGGCTGGGGCAGGCTCACTGACTACCTTTGATCTACAGCCTCTACGGAGGTCCTGTTTTTCCACTTTCAGATGCACAGATGGGTTGAATCAGCCAGAGTTCCTGGTATATTGTGCAGAGGCACTTTTGTTTGATTATGCATTTCTAGTTAGTTGTTAACCAATGGGGAGAGAAAAAAGGAATGACTCACACTGCCATGATGCTGATGTCCTCCAAAGTACTATTGTTTTTAAAAGAATGTGATAAATCTGAATGAACATCTTTCCATCTCAATATAAAAATATATTAAGTAAAAAAAAGCAAGTTAGAAAGCTAGTTTGTATGTATTGATAAATAAATGAAAAGCAATAGTATATACTGGAATATATGAGGAAACCATTTAGTGTAAAACTAATTTAACCTGACCTTGTTTTTCCAAAAGAGCCTGACATGTCCTATTGAGTATGTGTTGTACATCTCCTTCAAACACTACTATGTCCCAAAGACAAGAATGATGTCCTTAAAGATAGGGATGTAGCTTCCCCCCATATTGGCATTTCTTTAAGGATAAACATCTCTTCCTGGAAACCAAGGATTAACTACTGACATGCTGTTCTCGCCTTGTGACCACTGATTTGCTGACCACTGACCTCCTGTGCAAGCTAAGCATCTCATGATAGTAGAAAAAGAGATATTCCTGTCATATGTGACAAGATGCTCTTTGTTCCAAGACAGTGTATAATAATTCTGTACAACCCGCTCCTTTGGTGCCTTTCCTTCCTTTGGAAGGAGGGCCCAAGGCTATAGTCCTCAAAAATGGCTCATAAGAAACTCACCTTAATTTTGATTTATAGGTTGATTATGGATTACTTGCATTGGCATTTCTTGGTACAGTCATGGCAGCATTTCAGAGAAACACAACACCAGAGACCACCTGGAATCTACACTGAACCTGTGTTCAGTACAAATAAGGGCCAATTGAGCCACCCCAGATCATTGCATTCTTCAAGTAACACAGGTGAGTTCTCCTGAAACCCAGACTTCCTTATTTTATGTCAATGGCCTAGAGTTTATATGAGCTGTTTCAAGCCTTAAGACTAGGTATCATAAGGTAGTACCAGCACATACCCTAGGTAAGATGAACCTAGGGGGAATTCATAGGAAAGAGAAACCTAGGGGTAATTTCCTAGGCCAGGGGAGGTTAGGGGGAACTTTGGAGTGGATGGGGCAGGCTGACCTTTTAATTTGTCTTTCAATTGGAAAGAATTGTGTTCATAAAGACTGAACAAACTGCTTGATAGAGAAATAAAAGTCTCAATTTTTTCAGCTCTGAAGAGAAGGAACACCAGCTCTTCCTAGCTCTATGGCACTCTCAGGCAACTGAGAACCTAGTAGGAGTGTCTGGCATTGAGCCTTGAGATGTGCAGTGGTCCCATAGGGAATTCCATCATGATCATTCATTTGAAGTAATTGATGATTCATCTGGGGACACACATATGAGGCTTGGTCTTCCATGTGCTCTGAGCCCTCACTAGTTTTAGCTTGCTGGTGGGAGAATCCGAGACATATAAGAGATTGCTTATGACCTTTCTCTAGGGAGTAACACTCACAAGCAGCACATTTCTAACCCATTACACTGTCCCTAGAAATTGTTCAGACTGTATAGTAAAATGAAGCTAAAAGGAAGATGAGAAATCGAGCTTCTAAATGCCAACCAGCTCCTGAATGGGCAGCATCCCCTTGGAACTCTGGCTGGCTTCATGCTGAATCTTGCAAGTGCTTAACAAAATGAGGAAAACTGTAAATGGCTGGCAAGATAACCAAGGATAATTTAAAATTACACTGGCCACTGTGGGAGTCCTTTTTAAGAGCCACATAATAGAAAAATTTTTAAAGGGTTGAGCACACCAACTTCTGGCACAATTGCTGAAACTAAAGATTCTGGAAGCTGTAAATATTTACAAAAAACAACAACAATAAAATCTTACCAAGCTTGTTTTGAGTCCTGAGGGCCTGGCTTAATAATCATCAGGTTGGATGTCTCAAAATATGGTCACACAAAAATGTAGTTGCACCCCATTTTTCAGTCAGATAGAAATGTGTGCTGCACTCCATTCTTGGCTAAGGGTCTCACCAAACTGCCACAAGCCTCAGGAGAATTAAATTGGCCATTAGAAGGAACATGCCGATTACATAAGATTATTCAAGAAGTGCACTTAAAAACATAGATTTCAAAATTCCAAAATAACCTTATTGACAGTTTCATTGCAAAACGCTAATAAGAAATTTTTATAATAGGTAGTTAAAGGAAAATATATTAGAGCATGGCTTTACCAACATAACTGCTAATCTAGTCCCAGAGTTAATGAGACTCTGAGAGATTTTCTGGGAAACTGCTACATTAAAGATTACTGGAATTGTTCACTACCTCCAGGCAGTTACTCTTTGTCTTGGCTGAAACTTGACAAGATATTTGAAAGGATTTAGCAACTTATAATCAGAAATACAGCCAAACTTGTAGCCAATATTCAGAGCTTGATAAAACTTCTCAGGTCTTCTTACCTAAGTTAAAATAAAACTGAGCACCCAGAAAGAACGAAGCAAATTACAGTAATGTAGTTGGACAGGTTGCTTGACCTATAATGTCATTTAAGTTACAACCCAAATTTCAGAGAGATTAAGAACAACTGTCTTCAACTTACAAACCTGTGCAAAAGTGGAAAGCAGCTTTAGAGACAGTTCAGATTCCACCCATTTCCTTTATCTCAAAAAGGCTTATCACCTCGCCTCTCCAAGAACTGTTATCTACCTCATCACCAATTCCTAAGACTGAAGAAACAAAAAAGGAAAAAAGACAAGAAAAATGACCATAAGAGTACCTCTCCAAAAATCTAGCATCTTGTGTGTCTTCACCACCAATATTAGTGGAAAAAGCTTAAAACTAAATTCAGATTCAATTATTCTTTCATACCTATTGAGCCTTATATTTACTGTACCTGATTCATGGGAGTAATTTTATTTAGCCAGTTTTCTTTTTAAAGATTGGCACCTGATGAGAGACAGCAAGATGGTAGAGTGAGTTCTACTGGTGATATCTCCCCTCCACAATACAATGAAAAAGACATTTATACTCCAACAGAGGACATCCACACAACACAAAAGACGTTTTAAAGACCCACGCAGCCATACATTGGAGGGCAGAGAGGCTGGAGCCCCCCTCAGAGGAGGCAGACGGGACAAGAGAAAACTTCACTACCTCCCCAAAAGACTGTGATCTGGGACTGTGTGTGACCTCTGAGAGGAGGATGTGGGCAGAGATCACCAGTTATTGGGAACATCAAAGATCCAAGAGTTCCTTCACAGCCTGGTGGAAAGCCGCCTACCAAGGTGAAAACTATTGCAGGGGTGACTTCATCAATCCAATACCCCAAGAAAGTGGACAGTGAAGGCAGAGTGAGTAAACCCATGAGACCATGTGGAAGAAAGTGTCCCCTGCACCCACCCACTGCTAGCACCAGCACTTGGGATCCTGACAGAACAGAGAGGGCTCAGAATACCCAACTCTTGACACCCACTCAGTGGTGATAGGTAGTAATGGTGATCAATAGTATCAGGATGTGGAAAAACAGAGCCATGCCCTCTAGCAGTATCAAAAATTGTATTAAATCTCCAGACCAGAGAGAAAACAAGTACCCAGAAATCAGTCCTGAAGACACAGAAATAATTCAAAATAGCTGTCATCAAAAAACTCAACAAGTCTAAAGAGAATGTAGAGAAAGAATTCAACGAGTTCAGGAGCTACTTCACAAAAGTGATTGAAACTATGAAGAAGAACCAATCAGAAATATTGGAGATGAAAGATACAATGGATGAGATAAAACAAAATATGGATTCCCTGAATGCCCAAACAGACATCATAGAGGAGTGAATCAGTATAATCAAGGATAGACATGTTGAAATGCTCCAGATAGAGGAGGAGAGAGAACTAAGACTAAAAAGAAATGCGGAAAGTCTCCGAGAAATATCACACTCAATTAGGTAATGCAACATAAGAATTACAGGTATTATAGAGGGAGAAGAGAAGGATAATGGAGCAGAAAGCTTGTTCAAAAAAATAATGGCAAAGAACTTCCCAAACCTGGGGAAAGAGATGGGAATACATGTGAAAGAGGCTATCAGATCTCCTAAATATGTCAAGGTAAAAAGACGTACTGCAAGGCATATAGTAGTGAAACTGGCAAAAGGGAATGACAAAGAAAATACTAAGGGCAGTAAGGCAAAAGAAAATAACCTACAAAGGAATCCCTAGCAGGCTTTCAGTGGATTTTTCTGTAGAAACCTTACAGGATAAGAGAGACTGGAATGGCATATTCAAATCTTTGAAGGACAAAAACTTTCAGCCAAGAATACTCTATCCAGCGAAAATAGCCTTCATATATGATGGGGAAATAAAAACTTTCTGAGATAAACAAAAGCTAAGGGATTTCTTAGCCAAAAGAACCTCCCTACAAGAAATCCTCAAGAAGGCTCTCATACCTGAAAAAAAAGGGGAGAAAGAGGTTATAAAGAGCAGAGTAGGAATACAAATAGGTAGACAAAATCAGAAAATTGTAGCTATACAGGTTAGTAAATACTCAAGAATAACATTAAAGAAAACGGGGAGGAAAACACCAAAACCAAAGATAATCTTGTCATTTTAACCACAAACTCACAACACAAGATGCAATAAGTTGTGACAAAAACAACAAAGGAGGGGAAAAGGAAGGGGTCTGAATTGGTTTAGTCTAAGAGAATAAGAAGGCATCAGAAAATGGATGATACTATCTATGAGATTTTGCATACAAACCACATAGTAACCACTAAAGAAAAAAGCAGATCAGAGACACAAATAGCAAATAAGGAGAAAACAAAGAAACACAACATAAAAACCTACATATCTCAATTGGTAGACTGAAACACATGGGACGAAACACAAAGGAAATACAGGAGAATCAGAAAATGAGTGACAAAATGGCAGCATTAAGCCATCATATATTGATAATCACTCTAAATGTAAATGGATTGAATTCTCCAATAAAAAGACACAGAGTGGTGAGAAAAATTAAAAAACAAGACCCAACAATATGCTGCCTCCAGGAAACACATCTTAGCTCCAATGACAAACACAGGGACAGGGATGGAAGATGATACTCCAAGCTAATGGCAAAAAAAAGGAAAGCAGGTACTACAATACTTCAAGTATTAAAAGTACACTTCAAGATAACACCCGTAAAGAGAGACAAAGAGGGGCATTATATAATGATCAAAGGGACACTCCAAATAAAATGGGTATAGAAGGAAACTAGCTGAACATAATAAAGGACATATATGACAAACCCACAGCAAATATCATTCTCAATGGAGAAAAACTGAAAGCTATCCCTCTAAGAACAGGAACCAGACAAGGATGCCCACTGTCACCACTCTTATTTAACATAGTATTGGAAGTCCTAGCCAGAGCAATCAGGCAAGAAATAAAAGGGATCCACATTGGAAAAGAAGAAGTGAAACTGTCACTCTTTGCAGATGACATGATTTTATATCTAGAAAACCCTAAAGAGTCCGCTAAAAAACTTTTAGAAATAATAAAGGATTACAGTCAAGTTGCGGGATACAAAATCAATGTACAAAAATCGGTTGCATTTGTATACACTAACAACGAAGTAGCAGAAAGAGAAATTAACAATACAATCCCATTTACAACTGCAAGAAAAAGAATAATGTGCTTAGGAATATACTTAACAAAAGAGGTGAAAGACCTGTACACTGAAAACTATAAGACATTGCTGAAAGAAATCGAAGAAGACACAAAGAAATGGAAAAATATTCTGTGCTCTTGGATTGGAAGAATTAATATTGTTAAAATGTCCATACTTCCTAAAGCAATCTATAGATTCAACGCAATCCCTATCAAAGTTCCAACAACATTTTCTACAGAAATAGAACAAAGAATCCTAAAATTTATATGGAACAACAAAAGAACCCGATAGCCAAGGGTTCCTGAGAAAAAAGAACAAAACTGGAGGTATCACACTCCCCGATTTCAAATTATACTACAAAAGCCATAGTAACCAAAACAGCATGGTACTGGCACAAAAACAGACACACAGATTAATGGAACAAAATTGAGAGCCCAGAAGTAAACCCACACGTTTATGGACAGCTAACATTCGACAAGGGAGCCAAGAGAATACAATGGAGAAAGGAGAGTCTCTTCAATAAATGGTGTTGGGAAAACTGGACAGCCACACGCAAAAGGATGAAAGTAGACCATTCCCTTACACCATGCACAAAAATCAACTCAAAATGGATTAAAGACTTGAATGTAAGACTCGAAACCATGAGACTTCTAGAAGAAAACATAGGCAGTACGCTCTATGACATTGGTCTGAGCAGCATATTTTCAAGTCCCATGTCTGACCGGGCAAGGGAAACAAAAGAAAAAATGAACAAATGGGACTACATCAAACTAAAAGCTTCTGCACAGTAAAGGAAACCATCAGCAAGACGAAAAGACAACCTAACAATTGGGAGAAGATATTTGCAAACCACATATCAGATATGGGGTTAATATCCAAAATATACAAAGAACTCATACAGCTCAACAACAAAAACCCAACAATCCAATTAGAAAATGGGGAAAAGATCTGAACAGAGATTTCTCCAAAGAAGATATACAGATGGCCAACAGGCATATGAAAAGATGCTCAACGTCATTAGCTATCAGGGAAATGCAAATCTACACTACAATGAGGTATCACCTCACTCCGGTCAGAATGGCTATAATTAACAAGACAGGGAACAACAAGTGTTGGAGAGGCTGTGGAGAGAAGGGAACCCTTGTTCACTGCTGGTGGCAGTGCAAACTTGTACAGCCACTATGCAAAGCAGTTTGGAGTATCCTCAGAAAATTAAGGATAGATCTACCGTATGATCCAGCTGTTCCACTGCTGGGTATTTATCCAAAGAACTTGAAAACACAAAGGCATATACTTGCACCTCTATGTTCATCGCAGCATTATACGCAATAGCCAAGACTTGGAAGCAACCTAGGTGCCCATCAAGGGACGAATGGATAAAGAAGATGTGGTATTTATACACGATGGACTACTACTCAGCCATAAGAAATGATGAAATCTGGCCATTTGTGACAACATGGATGGACCTTGAGGGTATTATGCTGAGTGAAATAAGTCAGAGGGAGAAAGTCAAATGCCATATGATCTCACTCATAAGTAGAAGATAAAAACGACAAAAAAACCCACATAGCATTGGAGATTGGACTGGTGGTTACCATTGGGGAAGGGGGGAGGGGGAGGGCAAAGGGCGTCACTAGGGTCACATGTGAGGGGATGCACTATAATTAGTGTTCGGGTGGCGAGCATGATGTAATGTATACAGAATTTGAAATATGATGTACATCCGAAAAAAATAAAAATTAAAAAAAAGGGACACTCCACCAAGAAGACATAACACTAATAAATATCTATGCAACCAACACAAGAACATCAAAGTACATAAAGAACTATTAACAAACCTAAAAGACGACTTTAGCAACAAAACAATAATAGTAAGGGACCTCAACACTCCACTCACATCAATTGATACCTCATCCAGACAGAAGCCAATAAGGAAACTGTGGAATTAAGTGAAAGACTAGACAAGGTAGACTTAATAGATGTATAGAACACTTCATCCAAAAACAGCAGAACACGCATTCTTCTCAAGTGCACATAGAACATTTTCAAGGATAGACCATATGTTGGAAAACAAGACAATCTTCAGTAAATTTAAGAAGATTGTAATAATGACCACCATCTTTTCTGATCACAATGCTATGAAGCTAGAAATTAATTACAAGACAGAAGCTGAGAAAGGGACAAAGACATGGAGACTAAACAACATGCTATTGAACAACCAATGGATCGTTGAAGAAATTAGAGAAATAAAAAAAATCTGGAGACAAATGAAAATGAAAACGTACCATATTAATTCATATGGGATGCAGTAAAAGTGGCACTAAGAGGGAAATTCAATGCAGTACAAGCTCACCTTAACAAACAAGAAAAATCACAAATAAGGAATCTCTAATTACACCTAACTGAATTAGAAAAAGAGGAATAAACGAAGCCTAAAGTTAGCATAAGGAGAGAAATAATAAAAATCAGAGCAGAAGTAAATGCAATTGAAACAAAAAAGACAGTATAAAGGACCAATAAAACAAAGAGCTGGTTCTTTGAGAAGATAAACAAATTTGACAAACCCATAGCCAGACTTGCAAAGAAAAATGTGAAAGCTCAGATAAATAAAATTAGAAATAGGAGAAATAACAACGGATACCTTAGAAATACAAGGATCATAACAGGATACTACAAAAAGCCATATACCAACAAAATGGACAATCTAGAAGAAATGGATAAATTATTAGACACTTACAACCTCCCAAAGCTGATTCAACAAGAAATAGATAATCTGAACAGACCAATCACAAGTAAAGAGATTGAAACAGTAATAAAAAGCACCCCAAAAAATAAAAGCCCAGCACCAGACGGCTTCTCTGGAGAATTCTACCAAACATTCAAAGAACATCTATTACCTATGCTTCTCAAAACATTCCAAAAAATTGAGAAAGATGGAGCACTTCCAAACACATTCTATGAGGCCAACATAACTCTGATACCAAAGCCTGACAGGACAACACAAAAAAGGAAAACTACAGACCAATATTGCTGATGAACATAGATGAAAAAGTCCTCAATAAAATATTGGCAATCCGAATACAGCAATATATCAAAAAGATCATCCATCATGATCAAGTGGGATTTATATCATGGGCACAGGGATGGTTCAACAGCCTCAAGTCAATCAATGTGATACACCACATTAACAAAATGAGGAATAAAATCCACATGATCATCTCAATAGAGGCAGAGAAATAATTTGACAAAATCCAACCCCCATTTATGATAAAAACTCTTAACAAAATGGGGATAGAAGGAAATTACCTTAACATAATAAAGGTCATATATGACAAACCCACGGCCAACATCATCCTTAATGGGGAAAACAGAGTGCCATCCCTCTGAGAACTGGAAAAAAAGAAGGAAGCCCACTATCACCACTCTTATTCAACATAGTACCATAGGTTTTGGCCAGAGCAATTAGACAAGAGAAAGGAATTAAAGGAATCCAAATAGAGAGTGAAGAAGTGAAACTCTCGCTGTTTGCAGATGACATGATCTTATGTATAGAAAACACTAAAGAATGCTCCAGAAAACTACTAGAAATAACTCACAACTACAGTAAACTTGGTGGGTACAAAATCAATTTACAAAAATCATTGCATTTCTATACTCTAATAACAGACTTACAGATAGAGAACTCAAGAACACAATTCGATTTACAATCACACAAAAAGAATAAAATATCTCGGAATAAATTTAGCCAAGGAGGTGAAGGACTTATGCAATGAAAACTCTAAGACATTATTGAAAGAAATAGATGATGACATAAAGAGATGGAAAGAGATTCCCTGCACATGGATTGGAAGAATAAACATCATTAAAATGTTGATACTACCCAAAGCAATCTACAGATGCAATGCAATCCCAATCAGAATCCCAATGACATTCTTCATGGAAATAGAACAAAGAATCCTAAAATTCATATGGGGCAACCAAAGACCCTGAATTGCTAAAGCAATCTTGAGGAAAAAGAACAAAGCTGGAGGTATCACAATCCTCGATTTCAAATTATACTACAAAGTCATAGTAATCAAAACAGCATGGTACTGGTACAAAGACAGGCACACAGATCAATGGAACAGAACTGAAAGCGCAGAAATAAAACCACACACCTACTGACAGCTAATCTTCAACAAAGGTCCTAAGAACATACAATGAAGAAAAGATAGTCTCCTCAATAAATGTTGTTGGGAAAACTGGACAGCCACATGCAAAAGAATGAAGGTAGGCAACTATCTCATGCCATACACAAAAATAAACTCAAAATGAATCAAAGACTTGAAGGTACGTCCTGAAACTATTAAACACCTGGAAGATAATAGAGGTAGTACGCTCTTTGACATCAAGCTCAAAAGGATCTTTTCAAATACTGTGTCTTCTCAGACAAGGGAAACAAAAGAAAAAATAAACAAATGGGTGTTCATCAGACTAAAGAGCTTCTTCAAGGCAAAAGAAACTAGGAGCACAACAAAAAGACAACCCACCAACTGGGAGAAAACATTTCAAATCATATATTCATCAAGGAGTTAATCTCCATAATATATAAGGAACTCACACAACTGACCAACAAAAAGATAAAGAGCCCAATCAAAAAATGAGCAGAGGATATGAACAGACGTTTTTCCAAAGAAGATATACAATTGGCCAATAAGCACATGAAAAGATGTTCAACATCACTAATCATCAGGGAAATGCAAATTAAAACTACACTAAGATATCACTTTACACCTGTTAAAATGGATATAATCACTAGGACTAAAAATAACAAATGTTGGAGAGGATGTGGAGAAAAGGGAACCCTCTTACACTGCTCATTGGAATGCAAACTGGTGCAGCCACTATGGAAAACAGTATGGAGATTCCTCAAAAAGCTACAAACAGAAATAGCATATGACCCAGCCATTTCACTACTTGGTGTCACCCAAACAACTTGAAATCAACAATGCAAAGTGACATATGTACCCCTATGTTCATTGCAGCACTATTTACAATAGCCAAGACATGGAATTAATCCAAGTGCCCATCAACTAATGATTGGATAAAGAAGATGTGGTATAAATATACAATGGAATACTCCTAGCCATAAAAATGACAAAATTACCCTATTTGCAACAACATGGATGGTCTTTGAGGGTATTATACTAAGCGAAATAAGCCAGAATGAGAAGGACAAACACCATATGATTTCATTCATGAGTGGAATATAAACATGTAAATATATCTTAGTAATGATCTATATGTTCTCACATTGATTTCAGGTCTTTCCCTGCAGAAGAGTGATGGCTTCAGGTAAACTATTGCTGGAAGAGATAATTCCTGTTTGAGGAATTCCTATTGAGTTACACAGTGACCAGGGAACTCATTTTACCAGAAAAATAATTAAATCTATTTGTCACATTTTGAAAATAGTGCAACATTTTAAGTAATGGCACAATCAAAACTCAATTTACAAAGCTTTCAGAAGCCTTTAATCTTTCACGGCCAAAAGCGATTTGCTAAGTGCTCGTAAATCTTAGAACTACATCCTTTGGTAAATATAAATATAATCAAACTTGAGGTAATCAAAAACATCAGGTTTGAGGTAATAACTGGATGGCCTATGCAATTAGATGAAGTAATGTATGAACCAAACTTTGCTTAATAGAGATATCTTACGTTACCGTCAAGGTCTCACTGAGATATTTTTAAAAAATAAGAGGTTGGTAGCTGATTATTTTCACGGTGAGCTCCCAGGAGATGAAGACCTTATGGATCTTGGACTTCAACCTGGAGATTTGTTTATTGGAGAAGACATCAGATAAAAGACTCTTTGTACCCCTGTTGGAAACGACCATATTAGGTACTTTTAACCAATTTATGCACTGCAGAATAAAAAGGCATAGACTCATAGATTCACATTTCTTGTTTAAAAAAGATGTCTCCACCTGAGTGGATTTTAGTTGCTATTTCTGATACACGAGTTCAACTGACCAATGCAAATATCTCCAAACCAGGATGAGAAGAAGACAGCATCTGTTGCAGACAACTGTCCCAAGACTCTGGACCAGTGTTGTAAGACTGGCATGCAGACTGGAGTAATGGCTACTTAGCAACTTGAGATGACTGATGAATCTTATAACCCTGGAAGCCCTTTTCTGTTTAAGACTATGCCAAAGAACTCACTTTAAAGCTAATCTTTTTCTAATATTGAATTGTCATCATTGTTACTGTACCCATTCTATAATTGTAAACAAGGTGTACAACCTAAAATTAACTGAAAAGTTATATAACCTATGAAATGCTTCCTCTGTTAATCTATACCCTTGTGCTTGTCTGACTATTTCCCCACAATGTGGATAACTTCGCAAATAAATGAGATGAAAGCCTAGCACTAAGGGACATGATGGACCCAGGATATGCAGCAACTACTCTGGCACCGAGTGACAATATTTTGATCATCAGTGCCTTCTATCAAAAGACTAGTGATCAAAGGGCGAGAATGATAAATAAGTGACAAGAAACAGGGTATATTGGAGTATATGAGGAAGCCATTTACTGTAAAATTAATTTGGTGTGATCTTGTTTTTCCACAAGGGACTGACGTGGTCTGTTGAGCATGCATTGTACATTTGCTTTAAATATTTACTGTGTTCCAAAGACAAGAATGATGCCCTTAAAGATAGGGATGTAGCTTCCCCCCATATTGGCATTTCTTTAAGGATAAGCATCTCTTCATGGAAACTAAGGGTTAATTACTGACCTGCTGTGTTCAACTTGTGACCACTGACCTGCTAACCCCTGACCTCATGTGCCAGCTCAGTGTCTTGTGACAGTAGTAAAAGAGATATTCTTGTCATATGTGACATATGCTCTTTGTTCCAAGATGGTATATAACCACTCTGTACACCCCACTTCTTTGGTGCCCTTCCTTCCTTGGAAAGGAAGGCCCCACGTTATAGTCCTCAAACCTGGTTCATAAGAAACTTAGCCCAATTTTGATTTGTAGATTGATTGTGGATTATTTGTGTCAACAGTATACTATGAATCAATTTTTAGAAATTTAAATCAAACATGCATATACACACGTATGGTTTGCTTATATGCATATGTACATTTGTAGTGTTATATACAGTACAGTGTTAATAGTGGTTTTTCTCAGAATACGGAATCATGGATTACTTTACTTTCTAAGTTATACATTTCTATATAATCTAAATTTTTTATGACTTTAATCTGAAATTTTAAAAGGTAAATAAAACATGAATGAGGTATATCCAGAAGCTCTTTGACAGAAGGATCTTCAAGTTGTATTGTCCAGAGAAAAATGGAAGCTGAGGATATATATGTATGTACTTGCAAATGCAAAGAATAGGACCTAGATGGTTACAAAACATTTATAACAATGGTTACCTCCTGAGGAAGGAAGTTGAGGGAGGGGAAGTAGAAGAGGGCATTTGCTTTGTGGGATTTGTTTTAATTTTTCACAAGAATTTATTTATGCATTAGCTGTATAATTAAAAAATTAGATCATCTAACATTAAAAAGGAAACTACTTCACTATACGTACACAAAGGTTGTGCATATAGCAAAATGATCTAGCCAAATAGTATTAAATTATAACATGTGTCCATTAGAAATATAGTAGTAATATTCTATAACTGAGGATATGTCAATGAATTAAGACTAATTAGGCCCACAGCTCATGTTAAATTTAAGCTCTGTAAAATGTTCAAGTGTTTAATATTTCTATCTGATAGTCACTTTGCCACTATCTATGGTCACAGATTTGATTAGTGTGGTACCCATGTTAAAGAAAAAAACTATTCAATGGCACTTGTTAAAGATAGTAAGGAAGACTTTGTTCAAGGGGAGGAGACTATTAAAATAGGTATAGGGACCACTGCAATGGGATTTTGCACTGGGGGAGAGAGAATGAGTGCAACTTCAAATACAGCATGGGCAAAAGAGATTTTTTAGCCAAGGAGCAGTGTGGGTAAGTGGATGGAAACCAGGGGTATGAGAGATTCTGGCTAAGCCACTCCAACAGGTTTCTTGCTGAAGACAGGTCAATGTTATCAGACATCACCTGTGGGATAGTGTTGGACTGATCAGATATCAAGGGTGATCAGATATTCAGGGTGGGAAGTTTCCTGCTAAACTGACTTAGCAAGGTTCTTGCTAAAACTAGATTTTATAAGTAAGTGCACAGATGGACATAGGAAAAGGTCCAAGAGCCTATTAAAGTTGGTCAAGCAAAGCATTTTTGTCATCACAAGGCTATCATTTTAATTAAATTACCTTAAAATCATAAGAAGTGGAATTTATATTAATAAACAGACTCTGGAAAGAGTAAGCAGCATGCTTTATGTAAAGCATATTAGATTGGACTATCACCATCAGAACTAAGCTATTTCTTTGTTGAAACCTTTAAAAAAAGACATGTTATCCAACTGTAAATTATTTAGAGGAGTGTTATGACATAGTTTTAATTTGCATTGATCACCACTTTTTTTTAAGATTTTATTTTTTTCCCTTTTTCTCCCCAAAGCCCCCCCAGTACATAGTTGTATATTCTTAGTTGTGGGTCCTTCTAGTTGGGGCATGTGGGATGCCGCCTTAGCGTGGCTTGATGAGCAGTGCGATGTCCGTGCCCAGGATTCAAACCCAATGAAACACTGGGCCCCCTGCAGCAGAGTGCATGAACTTAACCACTTGGCCAAGGGGCCAGCCCGCCTTTATAATTTTATTTAGCAGAGTCTCTCACACTGCTCTCAATATCTTAAAATATTAGAATTGGAAGGATTGTGAAAAATAACATAATTCACCCTCCCACGGCATTTTTCAGAGAGGGTAACTGAAGTCTGGAGAGATTGTGTCTTGCCCAAGATCAGATGTGTCTTTTGGAGAAAGGTATCTGTTGGATGATTGAAGGTGGCTAGTTTCCTTGCTTAATTCAGTAGGTAGTTTTTGGGCTTGTTGAATTGAATCCTGAATAAGCTTCTTACTCTTTATATTGGGAGTTCCAAGGAAGTAGGTATAATGCAAGACCCAGGCAAAACTTTTAGGGGACACTGATTCTTCAACAGATCTCAGAAATTATCTAAGATATTTCTTTGCTTCTTGCATGTATGCAGTGAACTCATATAAGGGTATGGTAAACCACCCTTGTTCTTAAAGATCTACAGATGTTACTGTCCCTGGCCTACATAGTTCATCTATTTCAGGGTTAAATCATTTTTCTTTTTAAGACCTTCTTCCTGCAAAGTAAATCCTGTTATACTTGTTCTGTCCTTGGTGAGTGTAAAAAGAGTTAGATCCTGTCCCTCTCATATGATAATGCCTCAAAGGAAGGTTTAAAGTACCTAAGAACTCTGTCTAAGGTATTAGAATAGATAGCTGTGTAACAGTATCCATCAAGCCATCATTGGCTCTCATTTTAAATAACACAGCATTAAAGATTAACATTTCTGAACACTTGGTTAACTAGCAACTTATTTATTTAGTAGAGGGAAGATACATTTCCTGCTATTTGACATTTAGCATCTACTCTGCCTGTACAACTGCCTTCTGCTTGAGTTCTCGGTGTTTGAGCCCAGATGCTTAATAGGAAGAGGCCACTGTTTGCTGAACTTGTTGACATGCTCTGGTGGAATAGCATTAGTTTGATGTATACAGCCATTGCACCCTAATTGATATACTCATCTCTTTGATTCAAGAGTTTAAATAGGACTCACACCTATCATCTATTCTGCATTAGGCCAAATATTTACTCCAGAGCTAACTCCGTTTGTGATTCATACTGAGAGTCACATTTCATATAAAACCATGGAATAACAAATAGGAAATTGCCACATGCAATGGTAGTTCGATTTATGCAGATGAAAGCTTTGGCCACAGCTCTTAATTTCTACCTCTGAAGAGGTTGCTTGGTTCCTCTTACTGTGTAGTATTGTGCTGTGGAAAGTGATATCTTGACCCAAGCTTACTATAAATCAGCTGTTTTCCCACAACTCAATAATTGATATTTGCCATTGTATTCACATATGGGTGAAATAGCCTTTTAATAACACCTTTTAAAGATTTTCTGCCCACTCATCTTTTGAAGGTGGGAGGGAAGGAAACTCACTTAAAAAGAAATAACTTTGGGCCTAATTTCCTGTTCTTCATCCATGACTGGATGATTTGCACATAAATATGAAATCAAAGCATTATAGGCCTGGAAGACACCTCAAGGATTATGTAAGTCAAACCTCTTGTTTACTTGTGATTAAACTGAAGACTGAAGAGGTTACATGACTTGTTTAAAATCACATAGTTAGCTAAGGACAGAGCTGGAAGTAAAACTAAGGTCTACTAATGCTTGAATTATTTCCCATGGTACCATGAGACAAATATCTGTCACACAAATATCTTGAGATTATTGAAGACAATGAGGGCAGCCGAAGGAGAACAATTAACTGTTTTTTCTATCTCTTAAGTCAGGAGAAAAGAAACAACTTATGTTTTGGTCAAATGGATAAAGTCAGTTATATGGTGGAACGTTTTGATAAATACCTTTCTTTATAATCAATACCTTAAAAAGTAGGTCAAGCACCCAACCATTCTGAATAAGTTTGGTGGAAGCCCTTATGAAAGAAAAAAACAACGCTCAGCTTAAAGACTTATTTCTACATAAGAGCACTCAGGCTTCTTGTGTTTGCTTTCGAGTTGATTCTTAGGTTTGTATGAAACATATGAACTTGAATTCATGTGAAATGAAACTTAGTTTTTTTTACAGTCTCACAAGGAATACATCAGGTACCTTTAAAATCCCAATCTCTTTTACTTCTTTAGCTGTTGTCTTCTTGTAGCTTCCCATTTGCAGATTTTCTCTGCAGACCTATTTGCTACTTTGATTTTCTCCCAGGAAAAGGTACACAGTAAATAATCTGAAAAGAAAAAACTAGGTGTGGATGACTAATGTTATGGTATAGGAAGTTTCAATTCACTTCAATTATTACCTTGCATTTACACAATATCTTCCTCTGAAATTCTCTGGTGATAGATATTTTCAAATATTTTACAATAGACTTTTAATATTTGTCATTCTTATGATTTATCCAGCATAAACATGCTATTGTTTGTGCAGTTTCTCCATCCATAGGACAGACCCTCCTTTGCTGGTTTTAGTGATTGAATCCATGTGTGATGTCCCATTTTGGAACATACTGTTTTTAATTGTTTCCTCAGCATTTACATCCCTGTTTAAAGTCTTAGTAACAGGCCTGGCTATTAACCAAGTAGTTATCTGCATTTTACTAACACTGAGTTGCTTTGTCCCCTAGCAAAGATATTTAACCTTGAATAGTTCATTTCACCATTTTCTCTCATGTTTCTGATTTCATAGCATGACTTTCTTTATATACACATGTAAACACATACATATATACACATATATATATCCCTAAGAAGGTTGTGTAAGTCATACAAATGCTGAAAATGCATCAAATCAACAATTTAATCTCTGGCTGAAAAATTCAGATAAACACTCATAACCTAATTTGGGCAAGGCTTGAGGTTTCCGTCTTAGAACTATGATCAAAGATACGAACCTATAATTCCTGAAAGAGCATTTGGCTGGGAGTCAGAAGACAAGAACTTGAGTTTGTGTTCTGCTTCATACTAATCATGTGACATTGAATGAGTCACTTCTTTTGAGACTAAGTTTTAATATCTATGTATTAGTAGAGGAGGGAGGAGACACAATTAGATAATTTCTGAAGTATATCTTTCCAGGGAAGGCAGGCAGTGGATCAGGTTACCATTTTAACATGTGGTGATTTTTGCTTATCATACCTAGAATACATGGTTTAGCTCTGTTATATAATGCTTTGATTAAAGTTTACTAGTATATTTTTAGGATATCATAAACAGTATTGCAATAATAAATTAACTTGATAGGTTTTTGTTGATTACATATATGTGCATAAATTGTCTGTCTTTGTGTAGGGATAACAGAAAAATGTCTTGGGAATGAAAGAGGCTGCAACGTCAAGCATCCTGTGACATATAGAAGTGTCAATATATCCTGTTCAATTTTTAGGTAAAAATCACAGAATTTAGATTTGAAAAGAGCCAATTAGCTCTTCTAGTTATCCACTCCCCAAGGAAGAACTATAGAATGTCTTAGACAATGGGCCAAGAAAGTTGAAATAGAAAAAAATAATTGCAGAGACAGAAATAATCACTTACATTTCATTTGTTCCTTTCCTCTATTTAACTCAAACTCACCTGGAAAGTAGAAAAATGGAGGTTTTTTCCTACTTTTTGGCGAGGAGAAACAAGACCACAAATGGTTAAGTAATTTATCTAATTACACAGTCTGTCCATGGCAAAGGCAAAATTTGAACCATTGTCTTTTTTTTAAAGATTTTATTTTTTTTCCTTTTTCTCCCCAAAGTCCCCCAGTACATAGTTGTATATTCTTCGTTGTGGGTCCTTCTAGTTGTGGCATGTGGGACGCTGCCTCAGCGTGCTTTGATGAGCAGCACCATGTCTGCGCCCAGGATTCGAACCAACGAAACACTGGGCCGCCTGCAGCGGAGCGCGTGAACTCAACCACTCAGCCACGGGGCCAGCCCCTGAACCATTGTCTTTTGCCTTCCCTGCTCCCTAAAATATTGTGGTATGTGAGTTAGAGTGACTATCTCCAGCTTTGCAATAGAGACAGACCTGTTTGAAAGTGACATTATACAAATCCATTAGATAATTTTCATAATGTGTATTAATAGAAAGTTGCATAATTTCAAAATGCTTGCAATACGTTATCTCATTTTATCTTCACAACAATCCTGTTGTGGTAATATCTGAAATAATTTGAATTTTGTTGTGAGAGATTGTGGACAAAGGCAAATACTTTAGAATTAGGCCATTGTAACCAAACACTTGCTTCTCATGATTAGTGCTTCTTTATTCTGCTTCTGCCAATAGCACAAAGCTTCCAAGTTACTTCATTGCCTATCATTACTCAGTCCAGGAAGGTATAATTTCATTTCCTGTCCCTCCTATGTCTATCGTCTTGCCATTTCCCCCAACACCTTTACCTCTTCCCTTATTCAGGCATTTATACATTCAGTATATATTCAACAATTCTCTGTGCCAAATACAATGCTAAATACTGAGGGTTAAAAGTGAATGAAGCTACAGACCAATATCTCTCATGATTAAACATGCAAAGATGTTCAACAAAATATCAGAAAATTGAATACAACAATGTATAAAAATAGTTATACACCATGCCTAAATGGGATGTATCCAAGATATACAAGGCTGGTTCAATATTTGAAAATTAATATAATCCATCACATCAACAGGCTAAAAAGAAAATTCAGATGATCATATCAAAGTATTAATAGATGCAGAAAAACATATCAGAAAATCCAACACCAATTCATGATAAAAACTCTTAGTAAACTAGGAATAGAGGGGAGCATCCTCAACTTGTTAAAGAATATCTACAAAACTCCTACAGCTAACGTCATACTTAGTGGTGAGAAACTGGAAGCTTTCCCACTGAGATCATGAACAATGCAAGGATATCTCCCTCACCACTCTTTTTCAACATTTCACTGGCAGTACTAGCTAATGCAATAAGACAAGAAAAGTAAATAAAAGGTATACAGATTGGGAAGGAAGAAATAAAACTGCCTTTCTTCACAGATGACACAAAGATGACATGATCATCTTTGTAGAAAATTAAAAAGAATCAACAAAAAACTCCTAGAATTAATAAATGATAATATCAAGATTGCGGGACACAAGGTTAAAATATAAAAGTCTATTGCTTTCCTATATATCAGCAGTGGATGAGTAGAATTTGAAATTAAACACAATACCATTTATCTTGGCACCCCAAAAACTGAAGTACTTAGGTATAAGTCTAAGAAAATGTGTACAAGATCTATATGAAGAAAACTACAAAACTCTGATAAACAAAATCAAAGAAGTAAATAAATGGAGAAATATTCAATGTTCATGGAAGACTCAAGATGTCAGTTCTTCCAAGCTTGATCTATAGGTTCAATGCAATATCAACCAAGATCCCAGAAAGTAAATTTCTGAATATTAACAAGCTGATTTTAAAGTTTGTATGGAGAGGCAAAAGACCCAGAATAACCAACTCAATATTGAAGGAGAAGAACGACATTTGAAGACTCACACTATCCGACTTCAAGACTTACATAAGGCTATAGTAATCAATACAGTGTGATATTGGTGAAAGAATAGACAATTAGATCAACTGAACAGAGTGGAGAGCCCAGAAATAGGCCCTCAGAAATACAGTCAACTTATCTTTGACAAAGGAACAAAGGTAATACAATGAAGCAAATATCATCTTTTTAACAAATTGTATTGGAACAACTGGAAATCCACATGTAAAAAATGAATTTAGGCACACACCTAACACCCCTCATAAAAATTAACTCAAAATGGATCATAGAACTAAATGTAAAACAAAAAACCATAAAATACCTAGAAGATAACCTAGGAGAAAACCCAGATGACCTTAGGTTTGGTAATGACTTTTTAGATACAACACCAAAGGCACAATCCATGAAAGAAATAATTGATAAACTGGAGTTAATGAAAATTAAAACTTTTATTCTGAGAGAAACCCTTTTAAGAGAATGAGAAGACAAGTCACAGACTGGAAAAGATATTTATAAAAGACACATCTAATAAAGAACTCACCCAAAACGTACAAAGAACTTTTAAAATTCAACAGCAAGAAGCAAACAACCTGATTTAAAAACAGTCTAGAGATTGTAACAGATACCTCACCAAAGAAGATATACAGATAACAAACAAGCATATGAAAAGATGCTTTGCATCATATGCCATCAGAGAAATGAAAATTAAGGCAACAATGAAATACCACTACACATCTATTAGAATGGCCAAAAACTGGAACACTGGCAAGAACAAATTCTGGTAAGGATGTGGAGAAACAGGAACTCTCATTGATTGATGGTTGGAATGAAAAATAGTACAGCCACTTTGGAAGAGAGTCTCGTGGTATCTTACCAAAGTAAACATACCCTTCTATAAGGTCCAGCAGTCATGCACCTTGATATTTACCCAAAAAGTTGAAAATGTATGTCTACACAAAAACCTGTGCTTGGGTGTTTATAGCAGCTTTATTCATAATTGCCAAAACTTGGAAGCAACCAATACGTCCTTCAGTAGGTGAATGGATAAATAAACTGTGGTACATCTAGACAATGGAGGGACATTAAATGCACATTACTAAGTGAAAGAAGCCAATCTGAAAAGACTACATACATGCTGTATGACTCCAATGATATGAAGATCTGGAAAAGGCAAAACTATGGAGACAGTAAAAAGATGAGTAGTTGCCATGAGTTGAGATAAATAGGTAGGGATATTTTAGATCAGTGAAAATAGTATATATGATTCTATAATGATGGATACATGTATTTATCCATTTGTCCAAATCCATAGAATGCACAATACCAAGAGTGAATCCTAAGGTAAACTATGGACTTTGAGTGATTATGATGTGTCAATGTGTGTTCATCAATTGTAACAAATGTACCATTCTGGTGGGAGATGTTGATTATGAGGGAGGCTATGCAGGCCAGGGGGCAGGGGATATATGGTAACTCTTTGTACCTTCTTCTTAATTTTGCTGTGAACCTGAAACTGCCCTACAAAATCTTTATTTTTAAGAAAGTGAATAATATGAATAAGGTTCTAAGATGAGTAAGTCCCTGTTTGGGAATAACAGGCAGTCCAGTGGAAGAGACAGAATTAACAACTGTTTAGTGTGACAAGTATTATAATACTGAGTGCTATCGAACATACAAAGGAGGAAAAAATTAACTTTAGTTTTAGGCAATGAGAAAGGCTTCCTTCAAAAATTAAAACCAGACCAAGAAGGAAGCGAATTCCTAGCGCAAGAAATGGCATCCTCTCATAGGTAGGTGTATATTTTGCACTACAGCATAAACGAATGCTATGGGCTGTGAGTTATGCCTAATACCCTGGGCACCAACTGGAACTCTACTCTTTCATCCTACACTGAACAAAGGTTAGCAGAATGCAAGTGAGGTTGATGTTACTATAACTGTGAGTTTCTCCAGTTTATTTTTCAAAGTAAGTCATTTGGGAAATGTCAAAACTTTATTATCAGAGCAAAATTGCTTGTGGAGTACCTCACAACTAATCATGACACACTGGTAGTTTACATCTGTTGACCTAGCACAGTGGTCATCATACTTTTTGATACTGCAATTATGCATCCCTATCAGTGGATAATTTTTGAGCAGGCATTTTCATACATATTTCTTCATTTATAAATTATATACTATGGTATGAATATTACATACATTGTAATAAAATACACAAAAGATGACAATTTTTAAAGATGAGATGAAAATGACAATATTGAAAATTTTAATTTGTATTTGTTGATGATAAATAATAATGGTTTTTCTCACTACAAAATGATTGGTGATAGCAATGTCATCAAATAGACTTTTATTTATTTATTTATTTATTTTTATTATTTTTTTTTAAAGATTTTATTTTTTCCTTTTTCTCGCCAAAGCCCCCCGGTACATAGTTGTATATTCTTAGTTGTGGCATGTGGGACACTGCCTCAGCGTGGTTTGATGAGCAGTGCCATGTCCGCGCCCAGGATTCGAACCAACGAAACACTGGGCCGCCTGCAGCAGAGCGCGCGAACTTAACCCCTCGGCCACGGGGCTGGTCCCGAATAGACTTTTATTTTTAAAAATGTTGGTATATAACATTTAATACAACAATTCAAAGTTGTGATTATAAATTCAGTTTATTTCAATACTTAGTTGATTATTTTAGTATTTATTTCACAAAGGCTAAAGACAGTTTATTGTAATGAATATTAGATATGAATCTACATACCATATCCCTGTCTCGCTCATTTTAAACTTTTTGGCCAACTTTATCAAATCTGTTTGGATCAGTATCAGTTTTTTCATTTGTTTGTTTTTGCTAGTAATGTGACTGAAAAGCTCATACGTAGGAGTAAGAGAAGTGTTAGCTCTGCCATTTTCCTGTTACTATTACTATTATCTTCAATCACTTTTTTTAAAAGGGTGGCAAAATTATGCTATTAATAAAAATGATATTCTAAAATTTTTATTTCACACTATTAACAGACTTCCAATTATTGTCTTTATGTCTATAAACATCTAGTACAGTGTTATTCATTCTGCTGTTTTAATTTTTCTTCTCATTGTTCACTTTATCCAGTTGTTTTCTAGTACAGTATTTCAATATCTTAATTCTGTAGTGTTTTTCCAATTTTTATTGTGAACTAATCCTACATAATAAAAGAATTTACAACATGCATGTACAGTTCAAAGAATAGTAATAAAATGAACACTCTATACTTACTACGCAGGCTAGGAAATAGAACATTGCTAGTCAATTTTTTTTCTTTTTTATTAAGATTATGATAGTTTACAACCTTGTGAAATTTCAGTTGTACGTTATTGTTAGTCATGTTGTAGGTACACCACTTCACCCTTTGTTCCCTTCCCCCAACCCCCCTTTCCTCTGGTAACCACCAATCAGTTCTCTTTGTCTATATGTTTAACTTCCACCTATGAATGGAGTCATACAGAGTTCATCTTTCTCTATCTGGCTTATTTCACTTAACATAATACCCTCAAGGTCCATCCACGTTGTGAATGGGAGGATTTTATCCTTTTTTATGGCTGAGTAGTATTCCATTGTATAGCTATACCATATCTTCTTTATCCAATCATCAATTGATGGGCACTTAGGTTGCTTCCACATCTTGGCTATTATAAATAATGCTGCAATGAACATAGGGGTGCATGGGACTTTTAGAATTGCTGATTTCAAGTTCTTTGGCTAGATACCCAGTAGTGGGATAGCTGGGTCATAAAGTATTTCTATTTTTAATTTTTTTGAGAAATCTCCATACTGTTTTCCATAGTGGCTGCACCAGTTTGCATTCCCACCAACAGTGTATGAGGGTTCCTTTTTCTCGACAACCTCTCCAACATTTGTCACTTTTGGTTTGGGATATTTTTGCCATTCTAACAGGTGTAAGGTGATATCTTAGTGTAGTTTTGATTTGCATTTCCCTGACGATTAGTGATGATGAACATCTTTTCATGTGTCTATTTGCCATCTGTATATCTTCTTTGGAGAAATGTCTGTTCATGTCCCCTGCCCATTTTTTGATCTGGTTGTTTGATTTTTTGTTGTCGAGCTGTGTGAGTTATTTATATATTATGAGATTAACCCTTAGTCATTGCTAGTCAATTTTAAAGAAAGAGAGAAGAGTTGGTGAAGATATATATGATTTTGGAGGTGGTAGAGGACAAAGTTATGGGAGTTGAAACCTGTCTTTCCTTTGTTAGACTGAAAATTAAGTTATTTCCTTACAGGAGAGGGTAGGAGACTTAAGGATTGTGACGGTATAGAAAAATTGCAGTGAAGAAAAAGAAAGGTGTCTAGTGAAAAAGGATTGTTGAACAGCACTTAGGGCTTAACTGAAGTTGGAGCTAATGCAATATGAGTATAGTCTGGGAGTCAGAATGGAATAGAGGAAATGGACTACTGGTTTATTCCAAGGGTGGGAATTTACAGTACTAAGCTAAGAGATCAAAGGAATGGATAGTGCCTCTGAGATTGCAATTACAGTTTTTGTCCCTGAAGTCCGGGCTAGGTAGGGAAAAAAGTGAAACCAGGAGGGGACCTGATAGCTCAGGAGAATAGGCAGGGATTGAGGAAAAAATATAAACTCCTGGTAATCAAGTGGCAAATTTTGAACCAGACTCTGAATATGACAGCAGATGTGAGAAAGTGACCTAGGTATTTACAGATGACAGCAGTGAGGATGAGAAGGTGGTAATATTGGAAAGAAAAAGGAGAGAGAAACAAAGAATAATGAAGGAAGTTGGCTCAGATCGTAGTTTGAACTTTGTGGTTCTGCTGACCCTGTAACTAAAATCCATTCAGGAAACTCTCCCAACCCTGTTGATAATCCTAGCCTCCATAATCTTGTGAGAATAGAGTGAAGGAAGAGTAATTATGTGGGATTAGGATGCAAATGGAGAAATTCTAATAGAAGAAATAGGAATGGCCCAATATTTGTAGGCTGGAATCTGAGACATGGAGGCTTTTAAGAGCTGTTTGGTTGTACCATAATTTTCCAGGGATAGATCTTATGCACCACTGGTGGGAATGTAGATTTGAAAGGCAATTTGGCAATAACTAATAAAGTTTGAGAGGCACACATTCTATGACTCAGCAATCTAATACAAGATATATGCCCTAGAGAAACTCTTGCACTCATGCATAGGAGACATGCAAGATTGTTCATTGCAGCATTCTTTGTAAGAGTGGAAAACTGGAAACAACTCAAGTGGCCATCAGCAGAATAATGGATAAATAAACTGTGGTATAGTTACACAACATGGGTAAAAATTAAAAGTTGAGTAAAAAAACCAAATATCAGAAATACAAGTGCATATGGTGCCATTTACATAGAAGTTTAACTCCGTGCAAAAGAATGCCATTTTGTAGATATTTATACATGTAGTAAAAGTATAAAAACAGTCATGGGAATAATAAACACCAAATGCAAGATACAGTAATTACTTCTGAGGTGTAGGAAGGATGCAATAAGGAGATATACAAGACTTCAAGTGTAGGTTAAAATCAAAAACAAACAGAGACCAGCCTTGAAAATTCCCTGAGCAGACAAAACCAGCTTAGTCATACAAGCAAAGCTTAATTTAGTTTATTTTGCAAGACTTGCTTGACCTGGGTCATTTTTTGCTTATGTCTCTGATAATCATAAACAAAACTTGAACTGTTTCTTGAGGTTGATGTGAAGTAATCACTGAAATTCTATTATAATCACTGTGAAGAATAAACACTCACTGCTTTTTCACTCTATAAGCTGCTTTATAACAGTATACCCCTGAGGTTCATTCCATGTTTCAATCTCAGTGTTCCAGGTTTGCAAACTGTCTTTTTAGTGTACATACAATAAACTTTCACTAATTGCTACTTCAGCGATTCATTGATTTTACTTTGGGTGTTTCTGAACCTTTGACATGTATTTGCAATGTTTTACTTTTTTAAGCTGGGTGGTAGGTACACAGTTTTTTGCTACGTTATTTTTTACACTATTTCTATGGCTGAAATATTTCATAACAGATTTTTTCAAAACAACCATACAGAAAGGTCTACGTGAAATGATAATATCTGACAGTTATATAATTACTATCTTCTATTTGCCTGATGAGCAGAGGCTGTTGGACTGATGAACATCAAGGAAGACTCTTGCAGAGAGGATGCAAAAAGGGAGAATCTGATCCTCCATCTTCTCTAGGGGCACCATGCACCACTATCTTTGTGTTCCTTGTTCCCCTTACTTCCAGTAGCTATACTTTTTCTCAAAGTGCTACAAAGATTTCTGTGGATTTGAGGCCAGTTGAAGCAGCAATAGTCAGATCTCCACATCTTATAGATAAATAATTTGAGGCCCATAGAAGCGAGTTTATTGGCTCAAGTCACATAGCTAGATGAGATGTAACTGGTCTTAAACCCAAGACTTCTGAGTTAGTAGCCTTTCTGCTATACCACTGTGACTTCTATATACTCTATACATTTGATATATTGCCCTCCACAATTGCCCTCCACAACAGGCTCCCCTCACCCATCTAGTATCATCACTCATTTTCTAACCACCCATTTCTTCATTCTTACTGTGGTAATTCTGCCTCCTGAGTCATTGATTTATATTGATCCCCTCTTGTCCTCCTCTGCTTTAAGCCTTAGCCATCTTTTAAGGTGTAGTCCAAGTCCTGCGAGGTCTAGGAAACTATTTCATAATACTGCAGCTCCTGCTCTGTAAGATCGCATGGAATTTATAGTCATTACCACCTACTTTACCTCTTAATTGCTCTCTAAATATTTCAAGTGTATCTATTTTCTTTTCATACTTAAGGATGTGAGAAACCTATTATATTTTATCATATTCCCCTTAGTGCTTAGCATAGTTCTGGGTATAGTTTGCATTAATGAGGAGTTATTGATTGATTTATTAGCTGCAGCCCCAGGGATTTCTCTCTACCATCAGTGGAGCTTCCCATATATTAAAGCACAAACATTTTACATTACAGAGTGTAGTTACTATATTTCCATCTGGACATGGTTCACACAAATAGAGTACTGAATACACAAGCAGGCATTATGGTCCACTCATTGCTGTCTCTTATTTCACTAGCATCCTTTCATGAGTTCTCTGGTTTCATGTTATGCAAACTCTCACTTTGGATGAATCACCAAAGCCAACTGCTCCATAGGTTATGGCTTGATTAGCACAGAAACAAACAAGCACATAAAACAACAACCCTATCTTTGCCTTTGCAACACAATTGGATTGGTCATTGATTACCTCAGAAGTAATTTCACACTGTTTGTTTCATAAGACGAGCAGGACTCTGAATTCCAAGTTCTCTAGAAGACCTTTCCTATGAATGCTTGAAATAGCTGTTATTTTCTAGGTAACAGGATTGACTTCCAGTTTCTTTCAGAGGTATAATGTCTGCTAGGAATTATCTTCATCTCCTCTGTCTTCAGCTCTTTGGAAGCCCAGTTGTTTCCCGTCTTGTTCTGTTTAACTTGCTCACCTTGTAATGTCCCAGTGGACTATCTGCTTGTACTGAAAAGGAAAGATAAGTATGAGTCCTGGCTAGCAGAATAAAAATAGAAAGGATATATCCTTCCTTTATAATGAGTAAGATATCTGTCCTTTCCCTCCTAATCATCTCAGGCCAGATGAATATCATTCCATTCTCCTACTCCTACATTCCAGGCTGGAAGCTGAGTGTACCTTCTTTTCTAGAGTCTCCCTATCCAAATGTAATATATCTAGCACAGCACTTCCAGGTTAATCTTTGCACAAACTAACCTCTACTGAAAAATTTTAAGTGGATTCCCTACTGCCTATAAATGAATATCCAAACTCCTTTGTTGGATATTATTATTTAAAGCACTCTGCGATCTTATCCCCTTTCCTAACCACATCTCTCACTACTCTTCAGCATTCTCCTATTGCTTTTTACTGGCTTTCTACTGCTGTCTAAACACATTATGCACTTTTCTGAATCTCTTTTCTTGCCTCTGTTCCCCATATATCCAAATGCCTTAAAGCCCAACTCCAATCTCGCCTCCTCTGTTAAGCTTTTTATGATCACCACAGCCTATAGAAGTGATTCTCTAATAGAGGTAATTTTGCCCCGCAACCAGGGCACATTTGGCAGTGTTGAAGACATTTTTGGTTTTCACATACTGCAGGGAAGAGGGAGTGCTACTGGCACCTAGTGGGTAGGGGCTTAGGAGTGCTGTTAAATGTCTGCAATGCACAGGACAGCTCCCCACAACAGAGTATTATACATCCCAAAATGTCAATAGAACGACAGTTAAGAAATCCAAGCTTACAATTCCTTCCCCCTTCTTAGAGCTCCATAACCAATAGCACTACACTATTGTCCCTGCCAACCTGGCCCTCAGCACAGACTGCCTAGTGATTTGTCTAGCCCTGTTTTGCTTTCTTATAGGTCACTCTTGTTTCCCCAACTATAGTGTTGCATAAAGAGAATAGCATGTACAAAAGAAGAGAGGAATGTAAAATCAAGAGATTTGGGGAAAATGGTGAGAATTTTTCATTCATTCATATTTCTCCCATTGGGAGGGTAGGCAGGAAAATCACTTCTGTGGAGTATTGATCTGCAAGGAATGATTTAATTTATTTTTCTAGACCAACAGACTCCTGTAGCTCGGTATCTTTTCCCTTGCAAAACTGTTCTTCACACTAGTTTCTTAATCCTGTTAATATCACCACTATCCATTCAGTTGCCCCAAGCAGAACTCTCAAAGTGATTCTCTTCTACTTCCTTTATCCCTCATCTAGTCACCAAACTCTTACACTTCAACTTTATAACTCTGGAATCCATCTATTCCAGTAGCAAGAAGTCTACTTTAATCTATCTCTCTCTCCTTCACATTACCACTGAAATTATTTTTTAAGCTCAAATAAGATATCACTCCTTAATTCAGAAAATTCCTTTGTGGTCCCACTAGCTTTTAGAATAAATTAAAGCTCCCAATATGGATTATAATGCTCATCTTGAGTGACTCCAGTTTACCTTCTTTGCTTCAATTCCTGTATCTTCTCTGCACTACCTTCCATTCTCAAGCCAGTCACACCAAAATTCTTGCCATTCTACAAATATGCCATCCTCTTTCATTTCTCTTCTCCTTTTCAGATGCTATTCCCATCATCTGAAAGGATTTCTCCCTCTTCTCCAAACAGCAAAGGCCTATTCATCATTCACGGTGTATCTGTTTTTACCTCCTCTGTGAAGCTTTTTCCCACTTCCATCTCAGTAAGCTGAATATATCATTTTCTTTTCTGTAATCACAGAGAACTTTGCACTTACCTTTTTTTAGAATACTTATTACATTTCTTGATAAATACTTGCTTTTCTGTTATCTCTTCCTTCCCCCAAGACTTTGCTCCTTGAGTACAGATGCCAATATTACTCTTTTATGATCTGGCCTGGTACATAATGTAATTAAGTGACTGTATGTTTGTTTGCTTGCCTAATGGAGACTCAGGGAAAATGCCACTGCATATGTTCAGTGTTTGCATGGCTAAGTCAAAAGAGTTTAAAAAATACTTTATTAAGTAGTTGGGACTTGAAGTTTGAAGTCTAGAGAAGTAGGGTGGAGGAAAAGGTAGTGAAAGTGATGAATTTGATTTTAAAGAGATTGAATTTGTAATGACAGCAAAATATAGAAATTTAAATGTCCCAAAGGCAGTTGGAAATATGACACTGGAATACAAACGAGAGGTCAGAGTTAAATATATAGTCATTCCTCAATTTACAGATTGATTGTATTCAAAAGTTTGTAAGTTTGATGTTGGAACCTAGAATGCAGTTTTCCAAAAAAGCAATGCTATAAATGGTGATTATTTCTACTAGCTAACAAATCTCTGTTCAATCTTGTTATGCAGCTAAAAAGCCATATATCTGAAATAAAAAAGTAGTTGAAAATAATATTGTTGCAATTCTAGTAATTAAAACAGTAAAAACAGTAAAGTTGAGTAAGAAAAATGTTCTCTGTGATGAATACTAGTACTTGGGAGGATAGTAGGTTTAAATGCAGGAAATTGCACAATCATATGGAGAGTTTTGTGCAGATTCTGTGAGAGATTTGTAGGCAATTTTAAAATCTTTAAGTTTTGTGATATAGTGTTTTTTTAATTACTAATTTTAGTTAAAAGCTCAGGATTTTGCATCACTAGAACTACCCTTGCTTCCCAGCCTTGACTGGAGTCCTTTGGGGCTCATAAATAGAAATAAAGGAGGGATGATGATCAAGAAAGAGATTGAGAGCATCCCCAAAGGTCACTGAGCCAGGATAGGAAAAAAGAAGGGGCCTAATCTTCCAGAAAGGTGTGTGTAAGAAATTGTTTGAGGAGGAATTACCCTGTCATCAGTGAGGGACACAGGAGGTTTAACATGTGCATACATTCGTTAAACAAACAAACATGATCCCCTTGAAGGGAAATAAATGAGGATAAATTGGCAGTAATGTTCCTTGATTACTTGGAGGAGTCATCAGCCCAGGAGAACTTGGTTGTTACCCAGAGTGAGTATGAGAGGGGAAAGTAGCATGTAATTATCCAGTGGGGATGGGAGGGGAAAGCAGTATAACAGCTATAGATATGCAAGGGATATTTTTAAAGGTTGCTATTTGTGACTAGGGAAGTATTTATGGGGTCACCTCCTGGTGATGCTAAATATCCAGTGCCTAGATCATGAAGGTCTCTGATCCTCTTTCTTTTGCTCTCTTACTCCAATCTTAGAGCCCATTTCACCATGCCTCCCTTATAATGCAGAGGAAATCAAAAGAAAGGAAACTTGAACAGTTAATTTCCTCATCTGAGCAGCTCCAGGAAGAAGCCTCACAGTATCTTTATCTTGTGTAATCTAGGGTAGGTTGGCCTGAGCACAAAGAATCTTAACACGAGAGACACCTAAGAAGTGTTGGTAGAGCAAGCTTGAACTGCATGGAAGGGGAAAAGTCATGGAAAGAGAAATTATACTCAATTTATCTTGAGCCATGTGGAATTTAACAAGACTCACCCACTGATTTGAGAGAGCAAGAAGAGCATGCTTAATATTTCATAGTTCTTTCGGCAGATGAGGAGAAAAAAACAGTGCATAGTTAAAACACACACACACATAGATACATCCTTTGAGACTCTGGTATTTTACTAGCATGGTTTAAGCCAACATTTTCTTTCCTCAAATCCTTTGTTTTTAGCATACCTCTTCTCGCGTTTAAAGTTCTTTGATGGTGCAAAGGGCTATGGTAAGGACAAGTAATTTTATTCAGCTGTAGAGTTCATTTAACTAAACATGACAGCTCTTGTTTAGATGGTAATTGGGTCACCATAACACAGACTCATCCTGGATGCTAGCTGAATTATAGTTTTAATAATGCTTCCCTATCTAATGTGATTGTAATTTCCTTCTCATAGTGATTGTTTTATTGATCATTTTGTTGTTATTATTGTTTTTGGGTTAGAAGGTGCCTCAGTATGCTCTGTGGTATTTGGAGATGGTTTCTTCTTGCCCGTGAACCATATTTTAACTATTAGACTGCTTCTCTGTGTTTTTCTTCTCCCAGGAGACAGTGGATGTGAGTGAACATGAGCCCAGAACAGCTGAGGCACCCTAGAGCACCTAGGTCATCCAGAGAGCCGCTCTAAATTATCATCTTGCTTCAGTGAGATTGTCCTTGGACTCTCCCCCAACTATTACTAAGAGGACACAAAGAAAAGGATAAAAAATGAGATGTCTTGGAGGAAACCTCCTCCAGTTAGTGTGGGCACCTAGTTCATGTTGGTGGTTTGTTAGAAGAAGCTTTTTAAAAAATTGGAGTTTACCAAAAATTTTCCCGGTGACTTTCTTGCTAGTTTCAGTGACCATTTCTCAACATTCTTCGTTCTGTGCAACTCAGCACCATTTGGCACTAATATACACCTCACTCTCCTAAAACTCTGCTCCTTTGTTCTCTGTAGCTCTTTTGCTTCTTCCCTACTTGTCAACTGATTTCCTCCTTCTTCTCCCCCCTGATCATGGGCCTCTGTTCATCTACTCTCACCACTTCAAGCCTCACTTTTATACTAAGTCTCTGATTGATATAATCACACTCCAAGTTAGCATAAAATATAACTTGTGAATGCCTCATACCTATAAAAACCAAATTTCACTTTCCTTCTCCCATTTTGTATCACCCCTTCTGCCTGGGAAAATGACCAGCACTTATAACATTGCTTTCAATCAATCTGATTACCACAAACATTAATTGAGAAACTAATTTGTTTCAGGAACTTTCATTTAGGGTATTTCATTGAATATTCTCACAGCAACCATATTGAAATAGTTTTTATCCCCAGTTAATAGTTCAGGAATCCCATCTCCAAAAAGTTAAGTAACTTACCCAGAGTTGTTCATATATAAAATGATAGAACAAAAATTCTTTGGGCACACCAAGCTATCTCTACATTCATTTGACATTTTATTGGTCAGCAAACAGTATACCAGGTGCTACAGATATCAAAACAAACAAAAATTAAACAGGGTCATTTCCTTCAAGAATTCATCACCTTTAAGAGTGAAAAAACAGATCTATAAAGAAGTAATTACAATGCAATATTATAAGTAATAGAGACATGTACAAAATGTTGTAGGAGTATAATGGAAGTTCTGCCTGACCTGCAGGAGTCAAGAAAAGCTTTGAGGTGAGTTAATGTCTGAAATGGATCCTAAACAGTTGAGTAGAACTTTTTAAACCTCTTACGGGAAAGTATGGTTGAATTCCAAAAACTGATACAAAATCACATTTTTTGTTAGTTAGGCACAGCCACTACTTCATTTAAACCATCAGAAATAGAATGAGAATAAACCTGTCAATACTCCTAAATTTTATAGGAGTCTCCTGGAATTACCCACAAACTCTTGTCTCCCTGGAATTTTTTCTCGGGGGTAAAATTGTACATATGTAGATATTGATTCCTTTTGGGAGTGTGCCTTGGAACTATATCTTTCCAAGCATTCCAAATTAAAGTAGGATATAATCACTCCCCCAAGTATGGGGCAATGTGGGAGCCCAGCAGTAAGGGATTAGGTCCCAAATCTATTATAAGTATAGGTCCCAGATCTATTATATAAGTAAGTATAGGTCCCAGATCTATTATATAAGATGAGACAATTTCAAGCCCCAGTGGGCTGTGGGACTGAAACTGTTGATCAATCTGAATGCCATCCTGAGCTTGGGTCAGGATTGATTCAGAATGTTAGTGGGCCAGGAATAGTCTACCGGTTAACCCAGCTGTGAGGCACCAAGGAAATGAAGTTGTGCAGATGAGTGACCAGAATCCGGAATTAACTGAGGCTGAGAAAGAAGATTCAGGGGGAGTATGATCTGTGCCTTAAGACATCTGAAAGTTGCTGTGGGAGAGAGGACACAGGCTTATTCCACTGTGACTCCAGGAGACAGAGTGCAGACCAATGGGTGGAAAATCCAAGGAGACATCACAAAATGCTTTCCATTAACGCTAACCAACAATGGCCTGGGCTTTCTCAGTAGAGATAAGGCTAGATAACCTCTAAAGTCTCTTCATAGGTCTGATATTCTATGATCTATTCCAGTCAAAATGTTCCATTTTAAATTAGGACATGAATTAAACCACCCAAAAGCAATAGGGGCAAGTGCTTGAGTTCTGAAAGTCAAATACTGCTTTTCTGCACCACAAAACAAACACCAGTGAGAACTTGCAGCCATCATTTTTCACCTCAAGCCTGGTAAATGCAGTCATGACTTTGATTCCTTCCCATTATGGTTGCCTAATGAAGCAAGCAGTTTGCTGAGATACAGCTGTTGCTTCCAGACTCCTTATTTTTGTGGTTAACTCTGATGCATATACCTTCTATCCCTTTTTGTGTATGTCATTACACCTTTTCCATGCCAAACAAGAACAGGGCCCTGGGAACATGGTAGCTTGGTATAGTGTAAAATCAATCACTTTTATTTTACAAAAGGACAATTTCACTTGAATCTTCCATCTAAAAAACACGTTATCAAAAGTTGAATAATACATAATAGTAGCCCATGGCCTAAGCACAAGCCAAAAAACTACTAATATAGACATGCATGAAGAGGAATGTGGTATAGTACTGCCAATATGCTATCATGCGTGTAACTTCTTTTGATCAAATCACTAATTACATCTGTTTACGCCTGCTCAGAAGTCAAAAACCCAACGTCTAGTAATGTAGCTGTGCCACTTACTGGCTATTTGATCTTGGATGAGTCAATTCGCTTCTCTGAAACTTGTTGTTGTCACCTGCAAAATGGGACATCTGTAACAAGTGGGTACCAAGATTGTCAAGAGGCTCACGTGATACAATGGAAGGGAAAGTGCACATGGAGTGCTAAACATGTGTCATTGCCTTACCCCCAGGAAATTCCAGTCACAGGAGTCAAGCTACAAAGTGATCATTCTCCAGGAGAAAAGCACTGCGACTGCACTGCAACCCAGAAGGTAATTCATTTCTCTATATGTGCTACTCACTGCCATTAGTCCCAGAAGGAAGACAACTTCTCCCCCCCGACTTCCCTGAGTCCATTCATTCCTGGCCTATGCAAATGACAGCCATGTGCTGAGCAAATATCCAGGTTTTGGAAGCCTATTATGATGCAGTGACAGCTCTTGTTAGAGAAGAGTTGTTAGGGACTGGTAGAGATGCATAGAGATGCATCATCATGGGATTACAACTTCTCTGGGGTTTTCTCCTCCAACTCAGGTTGGGAGGATTCTCCTTTCAAACCTGGTAGCAGCAAAACCACTTTTTCAGTGAGCTGGGATAGTGGAGCTACTTGGGACTTCATTTTCCTTCTCTAAATCTGCCCAAGTTCCCATGCCCCCCTCAGCCAAGGAGCACATAAATGCCTGTTCCACAGAAAAGATTCCCAAGGATTCTGATATGGAATATATCCTGCTCTTTCCTTCATCTTATGGGCTGGCATCCTGAAATACAATTTCATTCGGATGATGGCTTTTCCCCAGCTGATTAGTTTCTTCATCCAGATGGTGCCTCAGATTTCTGGCTTCCTTACAAAGACCACTGGTTTTCTAGTAGAGAAGGAATCCAGCTGTCCAGTTCATGCTCCCTTCTCACAAGTATGAGTCTGCATTAAAATGTACACATTGAAATTGAAGAAAGGCAGTATGGTAGAAAAGAAAGTTCATTGGACTTGCCATTGGTCAGACCTATAGTCCCACTAAATGCAAGTAATTTAGTCTGTGTCTGTGTCCTCTTCTGTTTCAATAGAGATAGTGATCCCAACCTCATGGACTTGTTTAAATTAAATGAGGTAACATTTGGAACACCTAGTACATTTAGGTGCACAAACATATTGACCATATTTTATATCACTACAAAATGTGGTCATCAATACCAAACAGTGTGCTTCTAACTTAGCAGTAATTTTTCACAACACAGATTTTGTGTGCAATACTCATTTTTGATGCCATAGCAACCCTAATCCAGGGAGGAAAAGTGAAAAGTAAAATTAATTCTAAATAATAAAGAATTAAAGTGTTCACCAAGAGACAACTCAGACTTTTTAAAAAAAATATTATTTTTTTTAGGAAGATTAGCTGCCAATCCTCCTCTTTTTGCTGAAGAAAAGTGACCCCGAGCTAACATCCGTGCCCATCTTCCCCTACTTTATATGTGGGATGCCTTGCCAGAGCATGGCTTGCCAAGAGGTGCATAGGTCCACACCCGGGATCTGAACAGGCGAACCCCAGGTCACCAAAGCGGAACGTGTGAACTTACCTGCTGCACCACTGGGCCAGCCCCATAACTCAGACTTTATAAATAAAGGGCTGCTCTTCTGATCATAGCCTCCCTATTTTACCCTTTGCTTACTTTAAAAATGTTTTTACATATAGTGTTTCTAGCGACCTCTTCTCTGTTTCCAAATCCTTACTCAACCAAAATCTAGCCTTCCCTACCTCATTGGTCTCCTTATGTTTCTCAGAACCCAGCATTTGCCTACACCCTTGTAGTCAGAGGTCCTGTGCCTCTGAGACTTGAAGGCCCCAAGACACTAATACCTAAGGGGTTGTAAAATAGAGACAGACGCCTATTGTTTGATTTTTTTATATTAAGTGTCATATCCAATTTCTTTACGACCATGCACTTGCTATCAGTGAAATTGGTGCTCATTAAATGTATATTGTTCATGATGATGATAATGATAAAGAAATAAACTGGACCAGTAGCAGCCTATACTGTGGAGCTAAGCAATCGAGAACATTTAAAAACCGAATAGGCATTGAAAACTATAGTCTCATTTGTTCTTACACAGATCTACATAAAATCAAAGACTCTTAAAGGAGCCCTGAAGATCTATTCCAAACTCCCAGTCAGTACAGAAACCTCCTGTACAGGACCCCAGATAGGTTTCCATACAGCCTCTGCTTAAATACCTCCAGTACAAGGAACTCGGTATTCCTACTGAAAGGAAGCTAATTACATTAACAGGCAATTCTCATTGTCAGGCAGTTCTTCTTTGTAATCCATTAAAGTCAGATTCTACTCATTGTTTCTAGGTGTCTTCTCGAGAGCAACACAGGAAAGGTGAATTTCCCTTCCTTACATTAGCCTTCTAAATATTCGAAGGCAGTGATCATCTCCTCTAGAGTATTCTCTTCTCTGAAGTATGTCTAGTTTCTTTAATCGTTGCCTCTGCTAGACTCTTCACCCTCTAGGGTGTCTCTTGCTAAATGTACTCCAGTTTGAATATCTCTCTGAATGCAAAGGATCCAGAACTGAATTTAGCACTCTACTTATACTGACTACAATACCTGTATAGTTGTCCTAGTTTTGTGACCAATTTAAGAGTTAGCATCTGCGACATTGAAATATCCCATAGTTTGAATTTGTTTTCTCATTACAAGGGTAACACTGCCAATCAGATCCCTAGCAAAGGTCAACAGTATAAGCAATGATGATGACCACCACCAACACCACCCCTACCCCAGCCTTGGCTTCTGTGACTCTACTTCTTGAGCATTTCTTCCTTACCTATCCCTTCAATGTTGCTCTTTCCCACTATCCCATCCCCCTTTTTTCCATTTCTGTGCGTATTTAACTACCAGGATTTCCTAAAGCCACTACCAATATACTAACTACTCCAAAATCTATATTCCCCAGGCCAGTCCTCCTCTCCTGGGTTCAGACCCACATTTCCAGCTGCCAACTGGACATCTCCACCTGTATAGGTCCTAGGAATTTCATTCTCATCATGTTTGCAGAGGAACTCATTACCCCTCTGCACTGTACCCCCTTTTCTTCCTCTTGTGTCCCATGGCTCAGAGAACAGTACCACTCTTCACTCAAAAACCCAAATTTTCCTTGATTACTCCATCCCCCTTCTTCTCACCACCCTCACATTCAATTAGCTATGACAGCACGTCAATTATCTACCTAATTACCTCTTCTATCTACCTTTCTTTCTTCATCCTCACTGCCAACAATTTAATTCAGGCCCTTATTTTATTTTACCTGGACTAGTGAAATAGTCTCCCAGCTGGTCCCTCTGCCTTTCTAGTTCATTTTCCCTCCCAAGTCCTCCTCCATACTGTCACCAGAGAACATGCAAATCTGATATTACTTTCCTGCTTAAAATACTTCAATGACCCTCCTTTGCCTACAGGATAAAATCTAAACTCCTTCACCACATATAGTACTCTGCACAATCTGGGTCCTGCCAGCTTCCAACTTTATTGCCCACTACACACCACCTTGTATCCAAAGGGTTATTTCTAGTTCCTTAAATACTTTATGATTTTCCATTCTTAGTGCCTTTGCGTATGCCATTTACTCTCTTTGGAATGCATTTCCCCTTTTCTGCCCTTTTCCAATGGATTCATACTTTGCCTTCAATACTTGGGTGTGTCCTGTGTCCATCCCTAGGTACAATTAGTTGCCCTATTCTCAGTAGACCTTACTACTCTTGTAAATATCTCTGTTCAGATCCTTCTGACTTTGTAGTTGCTCATTTTCATATTTGACTGTCCCATAAAGGCAGTTGTATCTTGCTTATCTTAATCTGTGTACGATGTAACACTAAGCCTGGCCCAGAGTAAAGTGCCCATAAATGTTTGAATGAAGAAACAAATGAATGAGTGAATTAATAAATGAAGGCATGCATGCATACTGTTGGTGCACCAGGATGGCTCTATTTTATTTATATAGTTTTAAATTAAAATTGTATATATTCAATATGTATAACATGATTTGATATACATATTGATAGTGAAATGATTACTATAGTCAAGCTAATTAACATATCTCCTCACATGGATATAATTTTTATGTAAGTACCTTAAATCTGTTCTCTAGCACATTTCAAGTGTTCAATTCAGTATTATTAAGGGTAGTCATCATGCCTGTATATTAGATTTCTAGACTTATTCGTCCTGCATCACTGAAACTTTGCATTATTTGACCAGCATTTCCCCATTCCTCACACTATCCCCCAGCCCCTGGTAAACACCATTTTAGTCTCTACTTCTATGCATTTAACTTTTTTTTTTTTTCACATTCCACCTATAAGTGAGATTACACACTATTTGTCTATCTCTGTCTGGTTTATTTCACTTAGCATAATGGTCTCCAGGTTCATCGATGTTGTCCCAAGCGGCAGGATTTCCTTCTTTCTCATGGCTGAAAATATTCCATTGTATACATATATAAAACATCTTCTTTACCTATTCATCTATTTTCGGACACTTGGGTTGTTTCTTGTCTTGGCTACTGTGAATAATACTGCAACTAACATGGGAGTGCAGATAGGTCTTCAATATCTCGATTTCCTTTCCTTTGATATACATCCAAAAGTGGGATTGCTGGATGATATGGGAAGGTCTATTTTTATTCTTTGAGGAATCTCCCTATTGTTTTCCATAATGACTGTACCAATTTACAAACTCACCAACAGTGTACAATGGCTACCTTTTCTCCACATCCTCACCAGAATTTGTTATCCCTTGTCTTTTTGTAAGTAGACATCCTAACATGTATGAGGTAATATCTCATTGTGATTTTGATTTTCATTTCCCTGATGATTAGTGATGTTGAACACAAAACATCACTTTTTGCCCTTTGCATGGCTTCTTTTGAGAAATGTTTATGCAGGTTCTTTGCTAATTTTTTAATCAGGCTGTTTGTTTTCTTGCTATTGAATTATTTGAGTTTCTTAAATATTTTTGATATTAACCCCTTATCACATGTATGGTTTGCAAATATTTTCTCCCACTTTGAAGGTTGTCTTTTCATTCTGTTGATTATTTCCTTTCTTTGCAGAAGACTTTTAGTTTTATGCAATCCCATTGGTCTATTTTTGCTTTTGTTGCCTGTTTGGGGTTATATCAAAAATATCATTGCCTGGATCAATGTTAAGAAGCTTTGTCTCAATGTTTTCTTGTAATAGTTTTATGATTTCAGATCTTATATTTAAGTCTTTTACTCCGTTTTGAGTTGAATTTTGTATATTGAATGAGATAATGGTTCAATTTTATTCTTCTGCCTGTGGAAAACTGGTTTTCCCAGCACCATTTATTGAAGAAACTGTACTTTCACCATTGTGTATTTTTGACAACTTTGTTAAAGATAAATTGACTATGAATACATGAATTTATTTCTGCGATCTCTATTCTGTTCTGTTGATCTATATGTCCATTGATCTTTATGCCAGTACCATGTTGTTTTGATTATTATAGCTTTGTAGTATATTTTGAAATCAGATAGTGTGATGCCTCTAACTTTGTTCTTTTTGCTCATAAGTACTTTGACTTTTTGTGGTCTTTTGTGGTTCCATGTGAATTTTAGGATTGTTTTTTCTATTTTTGTAAAAAATGCTATTAGAATTTTGACGGGAATTGCATTGAATCTGTAGATTTCTTTGGGTAGTATGGACAATTTAACCATATTAATTCTTCTAATCCATGGACATGGCATATCTTTCCCTTTATTTGTGTTTTCTTCAATTTCTTTTGTCAGTGTTTTATAGTTTTCAATGAACAGATTTTTCACCTCCTTGATTAAATATATTCCTAAGTACTTTTTTGATGCTATTATAAATGGTATTTTCTTCTTCAGATCTTTTTTGGGTAGTTCATTGTTAGTATATAGAAATGCAACTGATTTTTGTATGTTGATTTTTTATTCAGCAGCTTTACTGAACATGTTTATTGGTTCTGACAGTTTTTTGGTGGAGTTTTTAGGGTTTTTTAAATATATAAGATCATGTAATCTGCAAACAGAGATAATTGTACTTTTCCCTTCCCAGTTTCAATGCCCTTCTTTTCTTTTCCTTGCCTAATTTCTCTGGCTGAGCCTTCCAATACTATATTCAATGGAAATGGCAAGAGTGGGCATTCTTGTCTTGTTTCCGATCTTAGAGGAAAAACTTTCAACTTTTCACATTTGATTATGTTGTTAGCTGTGAGCTTGTCAAATTTGGCCTTTATTATCTGGAAGTGCATTCCAACTATACCTAATTCATTGAGAGTTTTTAATCGTGAAAGGATGTTGAATTTTCTCAAATGCTTTTTCTGCATCTATTGAGATAATCATAGGATATTTGTCCTTCATTCTGTTAATGTGGTGTATCACATTTAATGATTTGTGTATGTCAAACCATCCTTGCATCCCAGGGATAAATTCCACTTGAATATGGTGTAGGATCCTTTAAATGTGTTACTGAATTCAGTTTGCTAATATTTTGTTAGGTGTTTTTGCATGTATGTTCATCAGGAATATTGGTCTGTAATTATCTTTTCTTGTACTGTCCTTGTCTGGCTTTGGAGTTAGAGTAATGCTGGCCTTTTAAAACGAGTTTGGAAGTGTTCTCTCCTCTTTAACCTTTTGGAAGACTTTAAGAAGGATTGGTGTTAGTTTAAATGTTTGATAGAATTTACCAGTGAAGCTATCAGGTCTTGGGCTGTTCTTTGCTGGGAGGTTTTTGATTACTGCTTCAATCTCCTTACTCCTTATTGGTCTGCTCAGATTTTCTTTGTTGATAATTCAGTCTTGGTATGTTGTATGTTTCTAGGATCTTGTCCATTTCTTCTAGGTTTTCCAATTTATTGTTTTTAAATGTTTTTAGTAGTCTTATATGATCCTTTGTACTTCTGTGTTATCAATGGTAGTGTGTCCTCTTTTATGTATCATTTTGTTTATTTGAGTCTTCTCCCTTTTTCTTAGTCTAGCTAAAGGTTTGTCAATTTTATTTATCTTTTCAAAAAAGCAATTCTTAGTTTCATTAATCTTTTCTACTGTTTTTCTGTTCTCTATTTTATTTATTTCTGCCCTGATATTTATTACTTTCTTCTTTCTGTTAACTTTTGTTCATTTGTTCATGTTTTTCTAGTTCCTTAGGATGCAAAGTTAGGTTTTTATTTGAGATCTTTCTTTTTTATAATATATTCCCTGAGTGCTATAAATTTCCCTCTTAAAACTGCTTTCACTGCATCCAATAAGTTTTGGTATGTTGTCTTTCCACTTTCATTTGTCTCCAGATATTTCTTTATTTCCCTTTTGATGTCTTCTTTGACCAAAAGTTTGTTCAGAAATGTCTTGTTTAACTTCCATGTATTTATGAATTTTCCAATTTACTTCTGTTATTGCTTTCTAGTTTCACACCATTGTTGTCAGGAAAGACACTTGGTATGACTTCAATAGACTTGTTTTGTGGCCTAATATACAATCTATCCTGGAGAATATTTCATGAGCACTTGAAAAAAATATGTATTCTGCTGTTATTGAATGGAATGTTCTGTACTTGTCTCTTAAGTCCACTCAGTCTACGGTATTGTTCAAGTCCACTGTTTCCTTATTGATTTTCTTCCTGGATGATCTATACATTGTTGAAAGGGGGGCTATTGAAACTCCTACTAGTACTGTATTACTGTCTATTTCTCCCTTCAGTTCTTTTAGTACATGTTTTGTATATTTAGGTTGTCATGTTTAGTGCATATCTATTTACAATTCTTATATCTTCTTGATGAAATGATCTGTTTATTTTTGTATAGTGACTTTGTCTCTTTTGACAGTTCTTGTCTTAAAGTCTATTTTGTCTGATATAAGTATAGTCACACATTCTCCTTTGGTTTCCATTTGCATGGAATATCTTTTTCCATCCCTTCACTTTAAGCCAATATGTGTCCTTAAAGCTAAAGCGAGTCTGTTGTGGCAGCATATTGCTCAACTCTGTCTTATTATCCATTCAGCCACTCCATCTTTTGATTGGCAAATTCAATCCATTTACCTTTTTTTTCTCCCCAAAGCCTCAGTACATAGTTGTATATCCTAGTTGTAGGTTATTCTAGTTCTTCTATGTGGGATGCTGCCACAGAATGGCTTGATGAACAGTGTGTAGGTCTGCACCCAGGATCCAAACTGGCGAACCCAAAGCTGCTAAAGCAGAGCACATGAACTTAACCACTCAGCCACGGGTCCAGGCCCCTCCATTTCCCTTTAAAGTAATTATTGATAGGTAAATATTTACTATTGCCATTTTTAATTATCTTCTGAATGTTTTGTAATTCTTTTCTTCCTTTCTTCCTCTCTTGCTGTCTTCATTTGTGATTTGATAATTTATTTGTACTAGTATGCTTTGATTCTTTTCTCTTTATTTCTTTTCTGTCTCCTGCAGGTTTTTTATTTGTGGTTACCATGAGTCTTACATAAAACATATTATAGATATAACAGTCTATTTTAAGCTAACAACTTAACTGAACCACACACAAAAGTTCTACATATCAATTTCTCCTCTTCTCACATTTTACATTATTGACATCACATTTTTCATCTTTTATATGTAGTGTATCCTTTAACACATTATTGTAACCATAGTTATTTTTAATACTTTTATCTTTACCTTTTATACCAGAGTTAAAGTTATTTACATACTACCATTACAATATTAAAGTATTCTGAATTTGACTATATTCTTATCTTTATAGAAGTTTTGTACTTTCATATGTTTTCATGTTGTTAGCTTCCTTTTGTTTCAACTTGAAAACCTCCCTTTAGCATTTCTTGGGAGACAAGTCTAGTGGTGATGAACTCCCACAGCTTTTCTTTGTCTCGGAAAATCTTTATTTCTCCTTCATTTCTGAAGGACAACTTTGCTGCGTAAGGTATTCTTGGTTAGCAAGTTTTTTCTTTCAGCGCTTTGAACACATTATCCCAATCTATCCTAGCCTGCCATGTTTCTGCTGAAAAATTCACTGATAGGCTTCTGGGAGTTCCCTTGTTTATGAGGATATTTTTTCTCTTGCTGCTTTTACAATTCCCTCTATATTTGATTTTAGATATTTTATTATAGTGTATCTTGGAGAAAATCATTTTTGGTTCAAATTTTGGGGTCCTATGAGCTTCATGAACGTGAATGTCCAGATATCTCCTCAGATTTAGGAAGCTCTCAGGAATTAGTTCTTTAAGTAATATTTCTGCTCCTTTCTCCCTCTCTTCTCCATATGAGACTCCGATAATGCATAGATTGTTTCCCTTAATGATATTCCATAGTTCACGTAGGCTTTCTTCACTCTTTTTCATTCTTTTTTCTTTGTGCTCCTCTGACTGGATAATTTCAAATGACCTTTCCTCTAGTTTACTAATTCTTTTTTCTGCTTTTTAGAGGCTGATGTTGAAGCTCTATATTGAATTCTTAAGATCAGTCATTGTATTCTTAAACTGTAGGATTTCTGGGGTTTTTTTAAATTAATTCTATTTCTTTGTTGAACTTATCATTTTGTTTATGCATTGTTTTCCTAATTTTGTTTAGTTGTCTGTCCATGTATTCCTGTAGTTCACTGAATTTTTTAAGAGAATTATTCTGAATTTTTTTATCATATAGTTCATTGATTTCCATTTCTTTAGGGCCAGTCATTGAAGCTTTATTACTTTCCTTTGATGGTATCATGTTTCCTTGATTATTTGTGATCCTTGTGGTCTTACATTGGTCCTTGCTAATTTGTAGAAGTAGGCAACTCTTACAGTATTTACAGACTGGCTTTGGCAGGGAAAGCCCTCCACAAGTCAGTCTGTCCAGTGATTCTGGGTGGGCCATCAGTTGGTGTTCAATAGTGGGCTTGTTGCTGGAGTCCTCAGGCAGGCAGTTCTGGTGCCTAGGTCAGCAGGTGCACAGACCTGATGTTTAGGTCCATGAGGACTGGCCTGGTGTCTGGGTCCATGAGGGCAAGCCTAGAGATGTGGTCTTAAGGGGCCTGCCTGGTGCTGGGGTAGGCTAGGACCTTGGATCCATGGGAGCTGGCCTGGAGGCTGTGGCATGGAGGCTAGTCCGGCACTGAGATGAACTTGAAGCTTGGGGCTGTGGAGTTGGCCTGCAGCTTGAGGCCTGGAGGTTGGGACTGTGGGCATTGGCCCAGTGCTGGGGCAAGCCAGGAATCTAGTTCTGCAGGAGCTGTTCTGGTGTCTAGGTCTGAAGGGTCCAGCCTAGTACTGAGCTGGGCCAGTAGCTGGGGCCATAAGAGTTGGCTGGAAGCTGAGGCAGGCTGGGATCCTGGGCATGTGGTAGCTGGCCTAGAGCCCTGGAGGGTTGTAAGCCTAGGTCAGGGAAGCCTGAATGGAGCATGAGGCTGTGGGGGCTTGCTTGGTGTTGGTGTGGGCCTGTTACTGGGCTCCACAGTGAATCAGGTGCTCATTTCACTCTCCTTCCCCCATGGGGACGGTGTCTTTCTCCATGCTGGGCTGCCCAGGCTTGGGGGAGGAGTAATGAAAGTAACGTGAAACTATCTTCCCTACCCTCTTCAATGCAGCTTTTCTTATTTTCGTCCTCAACCCAGGTACTATAATTAATTACCTGGAATACTTAGCTCTTGTTAAAGTATTTTTGTGCATGCATAGTTTTTCAAACTGATGTTTCTGTGAAGTGACAAGTGCTAGAATCTCTTATACCATCATCCTGCTGAAGCCACTCAGCCTACATAATGTATATTTAAATAAAACCTTGCCATAGGGAGCTACCTGTCTGGTAAAAAGAATAATGACCTTTATGATTTCAGAGTCATTTAAGACCAGGATCAAACTAATCAATATAGATCCTGCAGAGTCTGGTACGCAGATGTGCAACACAAGCTTCACTAATTACTACAAGACATGGAGAAGCCTGGGCATAGGGATGACTCCCCCAGGATGTCTTTTGATTCAGAAGGCCTGACAGCATGTAGTGCTGTCATCACTACCATGTGATGAAGTATGTGATGAAGGGGTTTAGATTTTATTCTGAACAGCCAACTAAAAATGGCCCCTGTTTAATGCCACAATTCTTATAAAAATATCTATTTTAGTAGGGCTCCAGGTATGCTCACATTTCAGTTCAGAGCAGAAATGCCAAATAAATGGGGAAAGGGAAAGAGAAATTGAGAAAAAAACATGTTCACAGGACTCTTCATGTTTATCTATTTATTTATTTAAGCTGTTTGCTGAGGTGACCATTAAACACCACAATTTATTATCACCTTGAAATTGAGACTTCCCTCTTGCTCTCTGAATGTCTGGGCTGCAATTCGTTGCTTTCTGTCAGTGTTATTGCTGTGATGAGGGAATAGATACTAAAAGACACAAGACACAAACTTTTTTTGCCTCTGCTTTTTAACCTCCTCTTCAGAAAAGAAAAATTTGCTAAGTGGAAAGCCATGGAAATTTGGCCCAAAGAAGGGTAAAGGAGAAAAAAAAAAGCATATGGCTAGAATGGAAGATACTGCCAGCATTTGCAGCTGCTCTACATAATTCTCAGAAGACAGAAGGCGAAAGATTTTCTCAGTAGCCTTTCAGAAGTGTCATCAGCAAGACCATCAATTGTTTAGTTTCACAAATGTTTATGGAGTACCTACTGTGTGTTTAGTTATACACTAAGCGTTATGAGTGATATATATAAATGAATGTGTGGTCCTTTCCCTCAAAGAAGGTGACAGTCTTTCAGGGACACTGAACAGTGAATGAACTTATTTGGGGGTGCGGTGAGAGAGGGGAAAGGCTGAGTATGGGCTTAGAAGGATATTAGCCAACTTCAAGGTTCTAAAAGGGAACATTGTAGCTAATATTAAAGCAAGATATCTTTAAACCCCACTCTAGAAGAAAGCGAGTTAATGTTTGAGATTTGATGTTAGACTGTTCCTGGGTCTAGGAACAAGAAAAAAGGGAACATATATTGAATCCCTACTTTTTGCCAGTTACTATGTATGTTAAACATAGCACATCTGTTATCTTTTAAAATGTAAACTCTATAAAGTAAGTAATATTAAATTTGAGAAAACTGAGGTTCAGAGAGATTATGAGACTTGCCTAAGTTCCCATAACAATAAACTTGACAACAAGGGCCATGTCTTTTATCTTAATAACAGTGGTTAATGCTTGCATTAACACTTGCTATGAGCAGGCACTGTTCTAAGTGCTTTAAACATATTAAATAATTTAAGACTCACAAGAATCCTATAAAGTATGTAAAATTATTACACCATTTCTGATGATGCAATGAGAAGCTCTGAGCTCTGCTGAGCAAGGAAGAAGAAAAGATTGAAGAGCAGCCTCAAGATTTTAATGAGATCAACTTCTTCCATTGGAGAAAAGGAGACTCAATCTCTGTCTCTGTCTCTTCCTCCCTCTCCTTTCACACACATGCATGCACATTCACACGCACATGTGTGTGCACACACACATCCTTTAAGAACTCACACTATCTTGAATAGTGAGATGAGTTAATATTTCATGTTTTATGTAGGAGAGTCCACTGGGAGTCCAGAATTTGGTTTAATTTGATATCTCTTGCACCTCAAAGCTGGAGCTAGTGCATCTAATCTCAAGGCAAAAGTACTATATAAAACCATTTGCATTTTCATTAGGTCACTCACTTTCCTTGTTAAGTTTTCCAGCCCTGCTATCTGTACTCCCAGTCCTCTTACTTCACCCTGAACTCTACTGCCATCACAGCACAGCACAGCTAGTTTACCATTTCCCTCCCATAGCCCTCAGAGACTTAGACACTCATAAGTTCTCCTACAGATTAATATATAAAGATGTGGTATCTCTATATATATACACATAGATAGATAGATAGATAGATAGATACACACACACACACACATACACAATGGAATACTATACTACTCAGCCATAAAAAAGACAAAATTGTCCCATTTGCAACAACATGGATGGACCTTGAGGGTACAATGTTAAGAAAAATAAGCCAGACAGAGAAAGACAAATACTGCATGATTTCACTCATATTGGAAGATGAACAAACACATGGACAAAGAGAACAGATTAGTGGTTACCAGAAGGGAAGGGGGTTGGGGTGTGGGCGAAAGAGATAAAGTGGCACATATGCATGGTAATGGACAAAAATTAGACTACTGGTGATGAGCACAATGCAGTCTATACAGAAACTGATAAATAATAATGTACACCCAAAATTACACAGTTATAAACCATTATTATCTCAATAAAATTACTGAAGAAACAATAATCTCAACCATCCTGAAGCTACCATCAGCAACTGGGAGAGCCAAGGCCTTCTCCACTTGTTCTTCTGATCTCACGGTTGTGGCTTTATTCCTTGGATCAAGCATCATTATATATTTGAGACCAAAGTCCAGTTATTTAACATGGATGCACAAATTCCCGTCTCTTTTTTATACCATTGTGACACTAACGTTGAACCCTATAATATATTGTCTGAGAAACAAAGATGTTATACTGGCACTGAGAAAATTCCTATGGAAATAGATTGTACTATGACTCAAGAACGTAACTTCATAAAATTTGTTTCTTATTTAAAAAAAAAGAAAGAACAAAATTCCCTGGCTAGAAAAAGATCAAAAAGTGAGCACTTGTGTGGTGACAGACAAGAAATAATGTACGATTGAAATTTCACAATGATAACTATTATGAACTCCATAAAAAAAAATAAAGTTGTGCCAGTTTAAACCAGATCCTAGCCCTCTTTTCTTTTTATCTAGACTTACAATCTTATATTCATTCATTTATTCATTCACTTTATTTTCATTTAGAGGCTAGAAATAATAGCAACCATTTATTAAATGTCTGCAGTGTATCAGTGAAAGTATAATGAATTTGAGCACTTATCTAGGTAACAACTCTAGAGTGTGTGTTGTTATCCCAATTTTAGGGGTAAGGAAATTAGGGTTCAGAAAGTTGTAGAATAACTTGCTCATGACAACAAAGCTAATAGAGCCTTACGTATAGCTCTGTTGGGCTACGGAACACTCTCCTTTTCCACTACACCACACGGTTAAGTTTGCTAGACTGACAAGAAACAGCATTCTATATAGAGAAGTATGAAATAGCATGGCATATTCAGAAAAATATAAATATTCAGTATTGCTGGATCTTAAAAGGCTGGATGGTAGTTAAGAGCCAGATTATGAAAAGTCTGATATGCCATGCTAAAAGTCTGAGTGCCTGTAGGGCACAGGAAGGAATTGACAGGTTTTGAGTAACAGAGAGACAGGATCAGATTAGTATTTTAAAAAGATGGTTATGGTGAGAAAAGTACTAAAGCCGGAGAGATATTTTAGGGGACTCTTACAGTAGTGTAAATGAAAGGTAACAAGGTGAGCCAAATAAGGCAGTAGCAGAGAATGGCAAAGAGGGGATGTTCTTGAAAGCTATTTATGAGGTAGAATCAAGGTCATTATTTAGACGTGGCATGCTCAGTAGATCCAGTTGTCTACCATAAATATTACTATTCTCGCCTGAGAGCTGGATGCATTAGTCATGCCATCAAGTAATATGATTTAATCAAGTCACAAGACTTGACATTTGAACACGTTTGGATGTTGAAATTTTGCCATTAAGGCTCAGATAAAATACCACCTCCTTTTTGTGGCAATCTCTCTTCTTCTGGACTTTGTCCTTATCACAAGGCACATACCCCTTCCTATAATCTTCTATATTCATTTATGTATATGTCTTTTCCCCTGTAAGTTTCTGAAAGGCAAGGCTGTGCTATCATCTCCATATTTCCCCACAGATCATAGCACAGAGAATGGTACTCAGCCAATTCTTAGTTAATATCCCAGTATCGGATGGAACCAAAGGTTTTGGTCCTCTGTCCACTCAAACTCATAATATGGCAGCCTCACCCTACCTCTAGGTTATGAGCGAAAGCTGAGCTGAGTCCATGAGAATTCCTCCAGAGCAGAAATTTCACAATATTGATTACCATGATCGACATCTTGCATGTAGCACTCTCTCATTTGTAATCTCCTTTGAAATTATAGCACAGGGAGGGTTATATGATTTGCTGTAGGCAACAACAATGAGTAGCATAGTGAACAGGAACCAAGATTCTTGAGATTTTTTTATTAATAAATTTTTAATTTAGAGCTTCTTTTTAGTAACAAAAAAACAGAAGCACAAAATACAATCTCTTTCATACATCTTAGAAATTCCAATGGCTATTATGCATCTTGATGTGTATTGAAGATAACTGACTATTTCTATCTCATTTTTTATATATCCTGTTATATTTTCTTTGCTGCTTTTGGAGTTTCATAGAATATGGATTACTTTCTAAACATTTTATTATGGAAATTTTCAAATGTATATTAAAGTAAAGAGTGTTCTATTGAATAATGAACTTTCAAGTAACCACTGCCTTCAACAATTACCAGCTTATAGCCAATAGTGTTTCAAATAAATTATTTAGTAAATGTCTGGATCTTCAGAATACTGCTACTCCATTTTTTTTTTTTAAAGATTGGCACCTGGGCTAACAACTGTTGCCAATCCTCTTTTTTTTTCTGCTTTTTCTCCCCAAATCCCCCAAGCACATAGTTGTATATTTTAGTTGTGGGTCCTTCTAGTTGTGGTATGTGGGATGCCGCCTCAACGTGGCCTAATGAAAGTGCCACGTCCGCGCCCAAGATCTGAACTGGTGAAACCCTGGACTGCTGAAGTGGAGCACATGAACTTAAACACTCGGCCACGGGGCCGGCCCCCTGCTTCTCCTTTTTGATCGATCCAAATCTCACCCTTCTTTCAAGGCTTAACCAAATGCTACCTTCCTCATGAAGATCTCCCTGATCTTCTCTGCTAAAAGTAATCTTTTTAATTCAGTACAGAAGGAGAAATGTAGAGGAAGGGAACTAACGTTACTGATTGTGCCAGGCACCTTTCCATATGTTATCTCATTTAATCCTCAGAAGAGTTTTGTGAGGCAGGGTGTATCATCCTTTCATACAGATGAAGCTTATTAGAGAGATTAAGTGGCTTTGGTGAGATTCAGACTTGGCTCTATCTGACTCCTGAGTCTACCCTCTTTCTACTACACTATGCAGTATCCCATAGGGTTTTTAAATCTTTTTTAGACCAACCACAGTATTTTCTGTAGCCTGACACAGTGCTTTGTTTGTGGTAAGTACTCAGAGCTCAATAAGTTTGTCACTTCAAATTTTAATGACATCTAAAGCCCTATAAAAAGTTATTGTTTTCTTTGAGCACAAATCTGTTTTTTCTGTGATTATCATGATAAGTTACTACACTTTAGAAAGAAAATCATACATTGATTGTGGCTAGATTTTCTCATTCTGTTGTTTAGCTTTGCGTAATTCTTCAGCTTTAATGGTCAGTGTAATAAGTTTATTCTTTACAGTTGAATATAAGTTTTTAAAAAATAACTCTGGCAGGTTCGTGCATATGGATGTTGGGACCTCATTGCTATAGGCCAATCAGAGAGATAAAAGAAGCCCAGACCAGGCAAGAGGACTAATGCAAAGGGTGGTAAATTTACGTATAATCAGGGCATCTGTCCATATTGTGAGAGAGCCTAACCCAGCAGTCATAAATGTGGCATGGTCTAGATAGGAGGCAGTATATAGTGCCTCCACTGTACAGTGGTTTTAAGAAAATTGTCCATTCATCCCACCACCTGCCAGTTGCCAGGGTTACATATTGTATGCTCCACTCCCACCACTGAGTTTCAAGAAATAAGCAAGGGTTCTAGTAAGGTTCCTAGCAAGAAATAGATTTATTGCAATAGTGTGCCAAACCTGGCTCATACCAGCATGCAAGAGTCAATTATTATTTTTTTAAGAATTTTGTAAGCTGGCTGTTAAACACAGCCATTATTAAAAATTAAATTGCGTAAACTCAAAGTTAAATTATATTAAAAACAAAGATTATAAATACTCAAAAGTCATCACATCCTAAGTATTTTACAACATTTACTGTTATCTATGCTATTGAGGTTATCTGCATCTATTATAAATGTATGATGTATACTGCACATCTTTTCCCAACTCCACATTCAGTGATATCATATTCATAGCTTAAAGCCAACCATGGCAGGAGTATTTATACCACAGAAATCATCAGTCACTATGCATGTATTTATTGTTCTGTTGACTGTATAGACCAGGGTTTGGCATCTTTTTTGTCTGTAAAGAGCCAGATAGTTAGTATTTTAGGCTTTGGTGACCATAGGGTCTCTGTCACAGCTACTCAACTCTTCTGTTACAGTGCCAAAGCAGCCACAGACAATATATAAAAGAATGAGTGTGGCTGTGTTCCAAAAAAACTTTATTTATGAAAATAGGCAGCAGGCTGGATTTGGTCTATGGACTATAGTTTGATGACTCCTAGTTTGACTTAAGAAAGTGATGGAGAAAATCTTAATACTGTACATTAAACTTAAAAGTCTGTTGTGTCTGTAGACATTCCATTGTGAATAGCACACAAAAAAATTGTGGAAGTATTCTTTCAATATTCAAAACGTATCATCTGACTCAAGAAAGAATAAATTCACATCATTGATAAAGTGAAGTTCCATCATGTCTTCATTGTTTCACTTTCATCTTACTTGTTAACATAAACAAAAATATTACCAACATTTATTTGGAACTATGTTCATTTGTCAATTGCAACCATAGGTTAGCTATAAGTATTGGGGAAAATTCAACAAAAGCATTCTGTAAGAATCAATTGACTATCTAGAATTTACAATAAAGAGTATTGTATATTTTATTATTTATAAATTGCCTACTACATATCCTTTGTATCAGTAAAAATTTTTAATGAACACACACATATATTTATATATACTTTTTTTCAGAGAGCTGGCTGTTAAATATTTACCATTAACCGCCGTTTGTTAGGAAGACAAATTGAGGCACAAACCTAGTTTCATAGACTAGACTAGTAAAGGACTGCTGTGACTCAGAGCCAGCCTATTCACTTGTAAAGCTAATATATGAGTCAAGTCAGAGCTCATCATTGACACACCAGATGCCCAGTCTAGTAACAGCAAGACTTATTTCTTAATTCTAAATTCTTTATTTCAAACCTCACCTCCAACAGATGGTGGAACTGATAATCCAGTACATTTCCCACCCATGGCAGGACTGGTATACGAACTAAGATAAGCCTGAACCTGAAGGTGAGGATAATCAATAGATCCAGCTGTCAGTAGCTAGATAAAGACACAGAAAACAAGGCTGATGCTGTCAGTTACTTGCTTAACATATTTAGTAGTACCTGAATTCATTCTTAATGTACTACATTCTAGCTATTGGAGCCTATTTGATTATAACTACCACATAGACTAAAATAAACAATTTTGTTCACAGCATCTCTCTCATTTGTTGAGAAGGCCAGCATTCTATGATAGTCCTGCTTCTGTTTTGTACCAGCAGGCTAGCAACTTGGGTTAAAGAGTCTAATCTTTTAATATGCAGATATTTATTAACACATAACTTCTTTCTGCACTCAATAAAAGACACAACCTACTCTGAGATTGGCCAAATAGGTAAATCAGGAAGATTTTTTGTTTGTTTGTTTTTAACATCAAAAGTTCTCTTGGAGTTCACACCACATAATTTGTAGATTTGCAGTTGTGGAAGTCTCAATACATTCACTGTGACTCTTCAGAGCTTAGAGACATCAGTATAGACATACTAAGAGAAGACTACAATCCTGCATATGTAGTTATGAATCAAGAGCATGGGTTTCACCTTAGAGAAGAGATGAGTAATTGGTGTGAATTGTATAGGCACTGTGGGGGAAATAGTTGAGTTCTTATCTTGATAGCAGCAAAAGCTACTTTGTCAGTCTGTGTAGAGTTTCCTTCTGTAAATAAAATTGTCTTTGAGACAATTTTAATCAGCAATAAGTGCCTCAGTGTCATCTGGAATTCTGTAACTAAATGTAAGAAAGTGTTTTATGTTCATTGTAATATATTAGGACAGATCAAGAAGTCAACTAATGCTGGATATCTTGGAATGTTAAGGGAGGTCAATGTGAAGGAGCACTGCTTTCTATTAGACTATGAACTGACCCAGAAGTGATTACCTTTTATGGTAGGAAAAAAAAAGACTGAAAACAAAACATGGCAGAAATGAAATATCCCCAGAAAAGCATAAATCTTTTGTTTTATTTTAGAAAATGCCTTATAATTAGTTAAGAAAGCAGGGGAAGGGAATATCATGTATTGAGTGCCTACTATCTGTCAACCACTCTTCATGGTTTTTTTTTTTTTTTGTATTTCAGTCCTCACACACTGCTCAGAAAAGTATTATCCTCATTTTACAAATTAGGAAAATGAGACACATGAAAACAAAGTAAATAAATGACAGAACGGGGATTTGAATGTAGGTTTAGTCCTTCTCTTTCCATTGTACCGATCAGCCTCTCATGGAATATGCACATTATATCGTAGGTAAAATGGATATCAGCAGTAATGAAGGCAATCCCGAAAGTTCCAGTTTTACTTTTTCTTTTTGCTCAATATCCATCTAATGAATGCATACCCTATAGGACACTTGAAGTCTTTACCCAAGTTCATCTACTACTGATTACATGATCATAACATCATGAATATATGATAATATGCTTGGCTCCTAGGAAGAAGTCTCCATCAAATACTGGAAAATCTCAGGGACACAGAAATTCCCAACTACACACATTTGACGTAATATGGCTCAAGTAGGAGATGACTTCAGTATCTGCATTTAACATTCACCTGTTATGTCTCATTCACTGGGCTACATACAAGGTAATGAAGGCTGGGAGATACAAAGATGAAAAAGACACTATTTGGCCTCAAAGATCCAACAGCCTAGGAGAGGAGATAAACATATAAATGAGCAAATTATAGTACAGTGAGATTAGTGCTTATAAAAGCATTAACAATGCACTATGGATCATAGGAGAAGGATCTACTAACAATGCCTGGGATTATCAGGACTGGCTTCCCAGAGGAGCCTACATTTAGGGAAATAATGAGTAGATATTTGTCAGATTTAAAGAGTGGTAGGACAGGCAGAAAGAATGGCATGTGAAAAGACATAGAGGTATGAAACAGCTTAGTGGTCTTAGGAATTCCAAGTCACATAATATGGTTGTAGCAGGATGGACCCACAACCAAAATTTGATTCAGCTGTTGAGACTGATGATGACATGCACACACATTAAGAAAGTGTGTAAAGTATTATTGCTCTCATAATATGGCTTTCTGAAGAGAGCAGGGAAGCTCCCAAGCAGTTTTTTAAAAATGGCTTGAGAGTGCAGGAAAAGGAGACTGGCTTGGGGTTTATATAGTGGTTAGGGTATGTGATTGGACTGAGGACTCTCATGCATGATCTGAACTACCCACCAGTGCCAAAAGAAGGAACACTAGGCTTTCTTATCAGTTTTCTCAGGTGTGGGACAGAGGAGAAGAGGGAGAAATGAGGCTTAATAGTTGTCAGCAATCAAACATCAAAAATGGAGTCAGACCACTTATTGCAGGATTGGAGTTGGGGGGATTGGAGACAGGAAGCCCACATAGACTATGTGATTAATTTATCATGCGAACCACAATACTTTTGAGAGTGAAAGTAAAATTAGTAATTACACCAGGACAAAAGCAGAAGCTGAAACTCTTTCAGGCAAACTCGAGCTGTTCTGGGCAACGCAGGACATATAGTCATCCTTCAATGGGAGTTTAGCAATAGTTCAGGTATCCGCAAAAAAAAAGATAGTATGGCCTTGAACTAAAGCTATTGCAATAAGCATGGAGTATCTATATTTGAGGATTGAGGAGGTAACTAGAATGAGGCTTTGAGATTGAATACATGTGTGCATGGTGGGAAAAAGTAGGGGAAGCATAGAGTAGGATGTCTGGATTTCCTAACTTAGGACACTCAGTGAGTGATAGTGTTATTAAGTGAAAGTGGGTTTAACCTACATGTATTCACAGTTCATATAGTCTTACTGAAACCATCGAGCTTTAGTCTGGGCAGAAGCCCTGTGGCCCCCCGTGTGCATAATTAAGGCACTGAAACTCTTCTTTAGATTTTTCTCCATTAAAGCAAAAGTTCTGATTCTAGTTTTCAAGTGAATTGACATGATGGCTGGATTTTGATGGAATTGTACTGGATTTTCTGTATTATGTTATGTTACATTTATATATTTATGTTTACCTCAATTCAAATATGTTATTTGAAGTATTATATATTACATACGCAATATATAAGATTCAAGAAGGCAGTGACTTGATATCTGTCTTGGATCAAATCTGGCACAAAACAGGTGCTCAATAAATATTTGTCAAATGAATGCATGAGCCCCTACATTTTCAAAGACTACTTTAGGAAATCTGTTACAGCTTCTTGTAGTTGGAGTATTCTAATGGTATAAGTGTTCTGGAACCTGTTCCAAATAAAGAGAACAACTTTTTTTCTCCCAAGGAAGTGGTGGTATCTCCCCTTAATTGTGACCAGTGAAATCTGGTCCCTTTGAATACAGTCTCTGTGAAGGGATCTTATATCAATAGCGTCAAATATGTGATCGTTATGATCCTAACCTGTGGTGTTCCCTAGAACCTTGACGTAGAGACTTGTGAGGTACTGTTTTGACGGATATATTTAGGGGTTATTAATAATTAACAAAGTTAGCTTCCTCCTTAATACGCAAATCTGCTAGTGTGTTTTATTATTCATCCTGAAATATTCTGAGGGATCCTGCCTTGAACTTTAACTATCCTTACAATCCCTGGCCTTTGCTGTTGTGTGAATAATCAAGATTCAAAATCACTTAACATCACATGATATGTTATTGCTATTGTGACAGTTTCTAGATTTCATTCTAATAGATTTTGAACAGCACAAACTCTGAAGATAGTGTTACCAAAATAGAATAATCTGCAGTTTAAATTCTGAAATTTCAAGTAGAATTTTGATGTGTTCCATAGCCTCAGCTGGGCTTGGCAGATATGAAATCATCTGTGAATTTTCTAGACCACCCATTTCCTGCATTTTGATGACCCTCTCTGTAAAAGCCCAAGAGTTATGTGCTGCATTTATATGGGAAGCTGTACCTTTGATTTCTGGGATGTTAGGTGTTGAAGTAGTTTTCTCTTGGACCATTTTAAATGTCAGATTTAGTTCTGTTGAGCAGCACCATTGTGGAGCCTTATTTTGAATTTCATATACAAGATGATGCCACAACTTCATCTATGAATTTTGACAAGTAAAACAGCTGTGTGGAAAACTAGTTAATGTCCTCACCAAACATCGTTAATGGCTAATGACATTGGCAAGAAGGTTGGTTAAGGGTTAAAGTCATCAAATGCTCCATCCTAGGGGAGCCACACTTTTGTTAATAATTTTCTTATTTTGAAACAGAATGTATGTTTTCTATATTTTTAAATTTCTCTAATAATGCTGCTGATGATGATAGCAACAATAAAAGAAATGTAGCTCCTCAGTATATAAATCCTAGAGATGAAAGTAACTAACAACTATCCTCAAATATGGCACCTCACCCTGCCCTCGATAAAAGCCAATTATTTTTTAATGTATACTGGCTTTTATATCTGACACGGTAATTCTCTGGCCTCACAATGCTGTTTGTTAATTTGTGCATCAAATATAAAATTGATTTATTCCCGTTTTTTGGTTCTTTTTTAATGTGATAAAATTTACCATCTTAATCTTTTTTAAGTGTATAGTTCAGTAGTTTTAAGTACACTCACATTGTTATGAAACCAATCTCCAAAACTCTTTTCATCTTGCAAAAGTGAAACTCTATACCCATTAAACAATAACTCTCTATTTTTCCCTCTCCCCAATCCCTAGCAACCACCATTCTATTTTCTGTTTTTATGAATTTGACTAATCTCGGTATTTCATATAAGTGGAATCATACAGTATTTGTCTTTTTGTCTTTGGCTTATTTCACTTTAACTTAATGTCTTCAAGGTTAATCCAATATTGTAGCACATGTCAGAATTTTCTTCTTTTTTAAAGCCAAATAATATTCCATTGTGTGTATGTGCCACATTTTGTTTATCCATTCATCCATCGATGGATGTGGGTTTTGGCTATTGTGAATAATGTTGCTTATGAACTTGGATATGCAAATGTCTCTTTGAGTCCCTGCTTTCCATGCTTTTGGGTATATATCCAGAAATGGAATTGCTGAATAATATGGTAATTCTATTTTTAATATTTTGAGGAACCACCATACTGTTTCCCATAGCAGCTATACCATTTTATATTCCTACCAGCAATGCACAAGGGTTACAATTTCTTCACATTCTCAACAACACTTGCTATTTTCTGTTTTATTGATAATAGCCATCCTAATGGATGTGAGGTGGTATTTCATTGTGGTTTTGATTTGCATTTCTGTAACGATTAGTGACATTGAGCATCTTTCCCTGTGTTTATTGGTCATTTGTATATCAACTTTGGAGAAATGTCTATGCAAGTTCTTGGCTCATTTTTAATTGTGTTATTTTTGTTGTTGTTGTTGTTGAGTTGTAGGAGTTCTGGATATTAACCTCTTATAATACATATGATTTGCAAATATTTTCTCTCATTTTGTGTGTTGCTTTTTCATTGTATTGATAGTGTCCTTTACTGCACATAAATTTCTAATTTTGATGTAGTCAAAAGCAACCATTTTAAAATATAGAATCTGTCCAGGCTGGATTCAGTTATTGAAAAAGAAGAAAATGAGATTATCCAGATACTTATTCAATGAGATGATGTCTTCATATCCAGAAAACTATGGCATTTAGGGAATCTGTAAACCAGAATATGAGGAACAGACTTGAGTAACAGTGTTTTATTATGGCTAAAAACTCCTGAGTAAGTTCTGCCCTTATTTCTGTATCTTATCACATCCAAGAAAATAATCAATGGTAGAAATGAACCACAGCAGTCCTTGATATCAACCTAAGAGGAATTAGAGTGACCTAGTGGATCAATGTGTACCCAAATATTTTCATCTTGAGCAGAAGTTCCTGGCTAGGTGTCCAAGGTCCTCTTTTGGGCCCATAGGGAGGCTTCAGGAGGTCTGTGAAGGCCCAGAAATTGTCTGAAAATTTTTGTGTGTATGTTGATTTCTTTGAGGAAAAATCATATTTCTGAGTTTTCATCAGATTTTCAAGGATGTCTATCTATGACCCAAAATAGCTTCAAGAACGATTGGTTTATGGCTGCCACCTCTCTGGTCTTATGACAGATTTATGTGGAAGCATAACCATCATGACTTCTGGTAGACATTGGTATAAACAGACACTACTCCATTGGAACTCACAACTCCATCCACTATTACACCTTCAAATGCCAAAAGTGCTTGTAGGTGCTTAGTACAAAATTGAGATGTTAGAGTAGAGTGCCTAATTTTTAGCATTTAAACAGCTTCTACTTTCTTCATTGGCTATTTGTTACTCAGAACATTGTACCGTTTTAAACTGTTTAATGATATTGATGAAGCTAATAATATTCCAAATGTTGAAGACTACAGATTGATACTGAAATAAAACCTTTCTGTCCTAAAAGCATTGAAACCATTATTTTTTTATAATAATTTTCCTCTAGCTTTCCTTGTTTAGTAGATGTGAGGATCATGTCAATCTTGGCCTTGTTTTCTCAGCCTCTTCCTTCCTTTTTTCCTCACAGTAGTTGCCACTTAGAGCCCTCAGTTGCATGGTGAGGTTTCTCCCAGCTGGTCCATATGTAGAACTCATATGCCCTGATCCAGTTCCCTTAGACCAAGTTGACTGTTATGAACCAGTTGTCTTGGATCTTCTCACTTTGTTCCACCCCATCTCTTCCTCTTCCTGCCCCAAATTCCCCAAATTTTTGGATAGATCATCCTATTCTAGTCCATGACTTGACCATTAAATTTGGCAACTGATTTTGACTTCCTTGGTTTTAACTCTCGGCACTCCCTAAAGCATAGTTTGCACCCAACCTTTTGCTGTTCCTGCTCCTGGACTTATCAAGTAATCACTCCTCACAAACAAACTCCTGGAGACTATTCCCTAGTATTAGACCTCCAGCTGGTATCCTGCCAGACTTGTTCGGGCTGTTTTCCAGAGGAGATCAGACATGACTGGATTTCTACCCAGGGCCCCTACTCCTTACTGATGACCAGTTGCATTGAGTAGTAATCCTCTCTTTCCTGAGACTTGTGCTTAATTTTAACCTCAGTCTTGATGCCCCACCAGTTACTGGCAGCCTCCATTATCCATGGGCTGAATGCTGTCTCCATTCCCTGACCGCCAGCAGGGATACTGCTATATGTGGACTGATCTTTCAATTCCTCACTGATGTGCCCCACTTGACTGATTGGATACTGAGAAAACTGCTTCCAGAGCTAGGTTTGAGATTATGGATCCCTCTTATATATTCTGCCTATATTTACTGGCCTTTCTTTCCAGGACCATTATTAGTGACCCACCACTCTCCTCCAACCTTGACCTCATCCCATTCTGCTCAGTTAGTGAGTATCCACTACTTCTACCCATGTTGCTTAGGTCTCAGCATGCATATATTTTTTTGTGTGTGTGGCTTGTTAGATAGATTTCTCCAAGACAGAGTTCATCCCATGCACTGGGCTTCTTTCTTTGAGTTGTCCAGTTAGATACATTATTTCTTTTGTCCAGTCATATATAAAGATTTAATCAGAATGCCTACTATTTGTGAGCTAATATCTGGGGTTCTTAGTCCTTTATATGTGAGTAATATTGAATCTATCAATATTCTAATCCTTTTGCTGTCTCAAGTATAATCGTCTATTGGTTTTCTTCAGTTAATTAATGTAGATTTCAGCAGTTGCAATGGTAGTTTCCAAGAAATATATCTTTGGCAGCAATATAAGTCTCTCAGCCATCTGAATTTTTGCCAATCATGACATTTGGAGAGCTAATTTTGCATAATTGTTCATGATCAAATTACAGATTACATAGGACATTTTTATTACCAGTGGTCTACAAAAACCCATCACCTAGTTTAATTTAAATTTAGTAGAGATTGAGTAAAATAGATCATAAGACGAGTACACAGCTATAAATTCTGATTTTGTGTAATTAATTATGAAACCTAAAACCTGCTGGTAAGTTGATTGATTATTTGTCATAATTGAAATTCTTGTAATGGGTAATTGCAGTATCATCCACAAATAGGCTAATAATGTGGAAAGCATTATGAAATGTTATGCCTTGTAATTTTTAATGATTTTTTCACAGCAAGTGTTAGTGGTTCTCTTTTTAAAACAAAATTAAATGTAGAGAGAAAGCAAATCTAGTTCATTTCTTTCTCACACTCATACACACTTACATAGGAACATATACAACAAACACACATATCTTTTTCATATTTTGTAATTCACTGGACATATTCCCCATTCTTGGTAAAAAGTGTCAGGGGAGAGGGTTAGTAAGCTCCAAGCCAAGGGAACTCTAAATAAATGGAAAGTCAATGTCATTTTCATGCCTCTTCCAAGGAAACAAATCTCTAGAGCAGGTAATCTAGCCCTGAGGAACAGAAGGAGTAGAGAGAAATGGACAATAGAGGAGCCAAAAAAGCATCATTTCAAAGTCACTAGACTGGATGCCTTATTGGCAAAGCTGGAGAGTATGCATTTGTAAGACTCCTTAGGCTGCCTATATAATGGATCCCGACTATATACCAGAGTTGACACAGAATGGGAAGTGGAGCAATTCATCAGCAAAGTCTTCAGCAAGCATTTCCTGTGTTGTACCCCCTCCCCCTTGCTAGATGCTATTTGTAAAAACCAGCAAGATGAAAACATTTTGTATATTGTGTAGGCATTTGAAAACGAAGGAGATCAGGTATTTTAAAGAGTAGAAGTAGAACTCATCAATTTATGTTAAATTCTATTTGAAGTTCAGTAGTGGGGTTTATCATTGAAAGTGCTGTCAATTCTTTTTGTAAAGTTAAGAATCTTTACGATGTGAGTATATATTGTTTTAATTTATCTTTTTGCTTTAGAAATCTGGATTTGGGGGTGTGTAGTTTGTAAATGAGTATTGAAGAGGCCGTCATATGTTTGCGTTCACATTCCATACCCAAAGGGGTTTGATAAATGTTGGTTGACCGATTGAAAGAACTACCATCAAATTTCAAGATGCATCACTTGAAACTGTAAAGGCACATTGAAATAGCCAAGCTAGTCACTTTCAAAGTCTTTCGGTGGGGGTGGGGTGCAAAACCCTTTCTTCAAAAGAAGCCTAATATGGAATCTTAATTTATAAAATAAATAAAAACAGAGTACTCTGAAGCCGTGTGAGAAAGCCTTCTCACACAACCCAAGGTGGGTCTCTGGAACTCATTTGGCTTTGCAGAGCATAGTCTGAAAACCATTGTTCTAATTCAATCTTTTCATTTTAAAGATAGGGAAACTGAGATCCAGAAAGAGGAATGTCTTATTCATTCACATATCAAGTCATTCGATAAATATTTATTACATGTTTTCAGTGTTTCTGGTGTTGTACTCTATGGTGGTGATACAAGAGTGAACAAGAAAAGACAGGATCCAGAGCACAAATGACCCTGGCTATGAGCAAGGTCACTTCTTGTATTGCAACACAAAGGAAGGTGGAGAGTATGGATAAGGAGGTGGCAAGGTATGGTGGAGAGAGAGGAGATAGCTTTACATTGTTTCTACATTGTCAGTGAAGTATGAAGCAAGGCTACCAGCAAAATGAGGGGGTGAAGATGTGCAAGAAGTTTGAGGAAAGGGAAAATATGATGTAATCTTCTCAGGGAGTAAAGTCAGCCTACTAGAAAAATGTTCTACACTTTCCAGGCATTGCAAGGGCAGAAATAGGAGTCAAACTTAAAACTCATAATTCATTGACCAACCTTGGCCAAATGCCAGTGAGGGTGGGAAATAAGATCAGAAAGGAGACTGCAGACATTCTACTCTATACCATCACCACACTTGGGCTACAGGCAGCCTTGTTTTCCTCCTGCCAGGCACCACACAGTAAAAACCCAGTGTAGCGGACATTTGTTCTGTAGGTCCCAATGCCTGACTCACATTTAGCAGGGATATTATCCCTAATAGTCATGAATAAGTTTATCAGATGCTTTATTTTTCGTCTCCCACAACTCTCAGCCTAGTATAGTATAGAAAGATTGCTATCTTGGGATCCATGAGTCCCGGGTTCAAATTTGAGCTCTGACACTGGGTAGCTTATGTGAAATTACTTTTCCCACTCTAGATTTTCTTTCTTTATGTGTAAAACGAGAAATAATGAGAAGAAGTTTAGATTAGATCTACAGTGACCCATTCATCCTTGTTTGCCCAGGACTTTTAAGGTTTCAAAACTGAAAGTCTCACATCCTATAATACAGTCAGCCCCAGACAAACTGGGATAGTTGATCATCCTAACTAGATCAGTCTTTTCCAACGTGTTACTAGATATTAATAGGAGTTTTGCAGAAAAGGTGTTCCAGGGTGAAAGACACATAGATAATTCTGCCCAAACAAGTCTCTTTCCTAAAGAACTTCTTAGAGCATTGTGACAGTTAGAGAGTCTAGTACACAGTATTTTTCAATCTTTTTCAACCATAGAACTCCTTTCTCCCAGAGTATCTTGGAAGTCCACTGTTGCATGGAATACACATTGAGAAATATTGAATAGGATGGTATGTAAGGTTGCTTACAGTTGATAAGCCAGTGCTTAATGATCTGAGGCTAGCAAAGTTTAAGAACTTCCACCAGAACTTATAGCACCTATGGACAATTTGAAGACTGGCCAGCACTTTGGAATGTACTTAGAAAAATTCTTCTATGGACCAGCCCTTTGGAATGTATTTAGAAAAATTCTTCTAGTTTGAAGAATCTGTAGTTTGACCACAGGGTTCTTTTGAGTCATAGAATTTAGGCTAACTAAAGTTTGTTTCTATCAGAAAACTGGGGAAAAAACACCAAGATATTAAGTCTGGGTGGTAGGATTATGGTGATTTTTATTTATTCTCTTTATACTTTTCTATATTTTCTGAAGCCTCTAATAAGATAATGCGTTACATTTATATACCCCCAATGAAATTACTTTTTAAAAAGTTTAATTTTGCAATTCCAGAAATTTCCTTCACAGCCTTAGTTTGAGTGTCTTTGTCACAGAAGGCCCATATGCAGAGTGAGGTCTGGTTTAATTTGTCGGGTGTCTGTTGAGAGGCAATAGAGTATAGTGGTTAAGAACACAGGCTTTAGAGTCAGATCTGGATATGAATCCCATCTATGCTTTGGACAAATTAGTCTCTCAGAGTCTTGATTTCTTGATCTACACAATGGAGGCTATAATATTATCTACCTCATAAGGTTGTTGTGAAGATTAAAAGATATAATGTATAGGGGTTGGCCTGGTGGCATAGCAGTTACGTTTGCGCACTCCACTTCCATGGCCCGGGATTCACTCGTTCAGCTACCAGGCGCAGACCTATGCACCGCTTATCAAGCCATGCTGTGGCAGGAATCCCACATATAAAATAGAGGAAGATGGGCCCTAATCTTAGCTCAAGGCCACTCTTTCTCAGTAAAAAGAGAAGGATTGGCGACAGATGTTAGCTCAGGGCCAGTCTTCCTCAAAAAAAGAAAAGATATATATAAAGTACTTACTACAGTGTCTGGCACATAGTAAGCACTAAGTAAATAATAACTAGCATTTATATTCTCATTGTTGTTATTATTGTTCTTCCAGAGGAGTGGAAAGATCATGACCTGGGAATTAGAAGACTTGGCATTTAGTTCCGGCTTTAGCACTGCTTAGTTATATGACTTTGGACAAGACACTTTCCTTCCCTGGGTCCTTGCAAAATGCATGTGATATTATGAGGAGAGAGTTGATTTAGTAGTCAGAAAATTAGAATACTAGATCTGCCACTAACTAGCTGTATGATCTTAGGCAAATCACTGCTCCTTTTTATGCCTGTTTCCCCATTTATAAAATGGAAAAGTTGACTGGATGATTTCTAAGGCTCTTTCTAGCTGTAACAATCTATGAACAAATGATGTTAACTGACTACCCCACCTCTGTTTGTATCAGTTGGTCTGTATTGAGGAGCCACTGTGCACATATTCATGCATTTGATAATCATATATCAAGCATTAAATAAACACTGCCACCTTTTGTAGATGGAAATGATGTCCCATCATCCGTAAGACTTGTCTGAAACATTCTTCAGTGTTCCTAGAGAGTGAAATGTGTACTTAACCAACTTTTTTGCTATTACAAACAAGGCTTAATCCCAGGCATCTACTCCCCTGATCCCTTCTTAATAAGATATAGAGGACCTTACTCCTCATCTTCATGCTCATGCTTTTGATTACCTGGGCCGTGTAAGACTTGTCCCCTCACAGGGCCTATTTTACCACCTGTACAGTGTAGGGAAATAGAGCCAAAGATGTCTAAGGGCCTTTCCAGATCACTGATCTTGGGAAATGGCTGAGTTTGAATATAACCATTCATTCTGAAAGAATAAGCCAAAGTAAATCATCAGTGGAGACAGGAATGGATACTTGATATTCTGATTCTTCTCAGAATACTCTCCAATCTCTGCAAATACTGACGCCAGGCCAGAAATTGCACAGCCTAATATTTCTTACTATAAGCATGGCTGGTCTTACTTGGGCCCATATGATAGGATCTTTTCTGGGGCCAAAAAGGCCCTTCTACTCCCCAGATTCCTGACCCAAGTGGCTTCAATCTGAAATTGCATCATTAAGTTGATTCTTTTGAGATGAGGTATCATCCTCAGAAAAATGAAAATCCATTTCAGGGCAAGTGACTGGCCCTACCTCCTCTCCTTGTTTAGTAGAAGAAAAGAAAAAGCACGCCTGAGGGCTCTGAGAGTCCTGGGGAAGAGGAGGTTTAGATTAGGAAGCTATGGTATTTCAAGGGAAGTACTCAGCTGGTAGTCAGAATACCTAGATCCTCTCTGCCTTCCAAAGATGCTAGACAAATCACTCCCTTGGACCTACTTCCTCATTTGTGAAATATGAATAATATCTGCTTTGCCCAACTCTCCTGAGTTTGGGGAGGATCAAAGGATGGAAGCTCAGGTAAAATTAATTTGTAGACTAAGTGCCCCCTAGCACGTGAGGGTTTTTTGGGTTTCTGTTTTGGTCAGAAACCACTCGTCTAATTCCCTGGGATTTGACTCTCCAACTGTTCTTTCAGTGCTTCAGCCTGGGAATTGTGAGAATGTAGTCTCCAGTCAGAAATGAGTTTTGGAAGTAGAGGATCTTTGGGAACTAAGCAGGAAAATTAAGAAAACTACCTGCTATAACAAGATACCACAGACTGGGTAGCTTTATAAACAACAGAAATTTATTTCTTACAGTTCTGAAGGTTGGAAGTCCAAGATCAGGGTGGCAGCATGGTTTCATTCTCTGGTGAGGGTCCTCTTCCTGGTTCATAGCTAGTGCCTTCTTGCTGTGTTCTCACATGGTGAAAAGGCCTAGGGATCTTTCTGAAGCCTCTTTTATAAGGAAATAATGCCATTCATGAGAGTTCTACCCTCATGACCTAAGCATCTCCCAAAGGCCTCACCTTCTAATACCATCGCATAGGGCATTAGAATGTCAACATACAAATTTTGGTGGGACACAAACATTCAGACCATAGCACTACCTTTATTGCCCCTAGCTGAAGATTGATTCTGAAGCCTTTGGGGAGCTGTGTTCACTTGTAGCCACAGATGGTGTTTGTTTTGTTTTGTTTTGTTTTTTAACAAGGGAAAAATTGCTTACACTATCCTCAGGAGACTGCATCTGCAAATCACTCTAGCAGGTTTTTGCAAAACCTCCCAACTGTCTCTAGTCTTTTCTTTGCTAACCTCTTCTTGGGAAAGGGGGACTCTATGGATATTAAGGACTTTCTCTCTTTCTCTCTAGGGATGACCATAAGCATTACCTTCCTTGGAGGGGGGAAAGGGATTAAGCATGCATATGTTTTTCTGGCTGTTGGTGGAAACGTTAAGAATAAAAAAGGCTGAAGGAATTTAATTTTTACTCTCAATTTAGATGTCTTTTCCAATCTGGTAAATAAATTGTCTTCAACTACAAACACCAAGTGAGGCCTTTGAACGGTGATATCTCTCATTGGGGTTGTGTCAGTAATAGTAGTTTGTATTGATTCTACTACTTCCCTCAGGGAGAGTATCCTCTACTTTACAGACCTTAAACCATTTCTTTCTTTCTGCCCTTCCTCTTTTAAATCAATGTTCTTTCAAATTAATCTTCCAAACCCCTGGAAAGGTAGGGATGGCCAGCGATTATTCTTCCCTTTACTGGTGCTGGAACCAGGCCTCAACATAAAGTTTCAGTTATCATTGTTAGCAGCAGCTTTCCAATGAGGACTTATTGATAATAAATGACATGGACTGTTCACCGAGTGCTCTGGACTATAACATAATCCCCTACAGCGTACAGCCTTTGCTGTTTAAAAAACATTTTCATACTCATTATCTCATTTGATTTTTATAACAGCTTTACAGGTCAGGGCAGGAATTTTGGTTTCCATTTTTAAAATGAGGAAATCAAGCCATATTAAAAGATTACTCCAAGGTCATACATAGCCAGTAGGTGAGACAGTCAGGAGTTAAATCTACCAGTCTACCTTGCTGTAAGCAAAAGGTGAGGTAGGGGAAAGACTATAGAGGCACACTGGACTAGGAGCTAGAATTTCTAGGTTCCATTCCCAACTTGATCACCCAATTTGCTCTGTGATCTTGAAAAGTCACTTTCTGTCCCCGGAGGCTCTGACTCCTTGTCCTATGAAAAAATGAGAGTAGTGCCTAGGATCTTGGACTCTAGTGTCAGACAAACTTGAGTTCAAATCCTGACTTGGTCACTTACTGGCTGTGTGACCTTTGGCAAATTCCTTAACCCCTCTGAATCTGTTTTCTCATCTGTGAAATGGTATAATAGTAATAATTTCATTGGTTTGTTTTAAAGATTCAATGAGATACTACATGTAAAGCTCTTAAGAGTGCCCTCAATAAATGTTAGCTGTTATTGTTATAATTATTATCGTTGTTGTTATTACACTAGAGCTGACCTAGATGGGCACATCTATCTCTGGAATTTTTTAAGTCCAAGAGATGGTATGGTTCTAAAAAGAGACCTTAGAAGAGTTAAAAACATTCATCAGTATAAAACATTATTATTGCCGAATTTGCAGATTTTTAAAGAACATTAAGATATCTACCCTCCTGGATTCAGATCTTGGCAGAGACAAGCAGTCTCATGAGCCTAATCAATTAATTGCCATCAAGCAGATGGCGTCAAGCAGACCATGTATTGAATGTTTTAGTCAGTTCACTGTATTCTCCCAGAGCAACTGGATTCTGACAAGGACTCTTTTCTTGACCAAACTTTTAGTCGGGCTTCTCTGAGCCCTCTTTTCAACCAGGCTTTGCCCTTGGGTTTTGTCTTCAACCTGCTTGGTCCAAGTGTAGGAAGAATCCTACTAAATCAGTTTAGAGACTGTCCCTCACCCTTGATATTTTATCACCTTGATTTGCCTTCAGGAAGAATCCTGTTAAGTTAGTTTAGCAAGAATCTCCTTACCCTTGATGTTTCCTGTTAGTGACTTTCCATTCACTGACTTCCTCATTCTGCTCCTTGGCTATAAGTCCTCACTTCTTCTTGCTGTATTCAGAGATGAGCCAGATCTCTCTCCTCAATTGTGATAGTCTTCATGCCTATTGTAATAGTCCTGAATAAAATCTTCCTACAGTATTGACAAGTGTCAATAATTTTTTCTTTAACAATTCTGGCTGTCTCCACTTGCTCATAGCCTGTATTACACAATGTAGCACTTGATCATACCCTATTTTGTATTTTCTGGTTGTCTCTTGCATGTAAGTCCATAGCTATTACCTTGTACAATGCTTGTCTTATATTAGAAGCCTGGATTCAGGAAGCTCACATCATTAGCATAGATGCCAGCAAAAGAACTTTCATTGTTTCTTGACTACAGGTAGAGAGGGATGGGAAGCAGAAGATGGAGTCCTCATTCTTTAGTTCCTCCATACAATATGCATCCAGTGATCCAGCCAGCTTGGCTAAGTACTGTACCTTACATTTGGATAGAGACAGATACAAAGGAGGAAGGTATCAGCATAAAAATGCTCTAGGCCAAGATCAATTAATACCAATAGCTTGGAGGCCTACCACAACTTCCTTCTGTTTTCTTCTGGGTACAGGTAGTGAGGCGAGGTGAAGCAGCTGGTAGGGAAGGAAGGAAGGGGATCATTGAACTGTTTTCAGTTCAAATTCACAGGCAGGTGCACTTGGCAATGAGCCCAGGCACCTCTGCTAGAAGTGGGTCTCTGAGCAGCTGAATTCTGGCTTCTGGCTTAATTGGTAGATTTTCACATTCTGCAAACAAGGCCAAAAGAATGAGAAGAGTGTACCCTTAGAGTGTCTATAACTATCATTCAAGCAAGGGATTGTTACAAAGAAGACAGAATAGTTTCCTCTTAACCATCTTGGTGGGTAAAAAGCAAACTGAACTGGAAGTTAGGAAAAACTGCGATCTAGCTCTCTCTCTGCTTCTCACACATTATATGACTCTTTGCTCCCTGGCCTCAGTTTCCTTATCTAGAAAAGAATAAAGGGTTGTCTCTGCTGTCCAGTCTGCCTGGTCCCTATGGCCATTTTCATCACAGTCAGTGTGTAGGATCTCCTGGAGAAACAGCAGGAATTTTGGAGACCATTCCAGAATTCAGAGCCCTGGGGTTTGGTTCAATCTCCCAACTTTTCTTCCTTCAATTCTTAGCAATTTGCTTCACTTGTCTCTTCAAATCCTTTTATGGAGCAAGGCAGATCATGAGCATGAATGAGTGAATCAAGTCACTTCTTATTGGGCACACCACCCCTCAGTCTCCATAAGTGAGGGGCAGAACAGTTGGGTCATAGGATCAGCAAAGCTGGATTACCACACTGGGATCTGAAGCCTGTAGGAAGAGGCTACAGGATGAGAACATCATAGCTCTGGGAGGCCAGGGTTTAGGACCAGAAAGGGCTTGTCCTGCAATCGTGGCATCAAAGTCTATGTGAGGTCAGAATGCAATATTAAAGGGATGAATTCAAGGAGAAAAGGAGAAAGAACTGAGATCTTGTAGAGGAGTGAGAAATGTCACAGGGCCAAGTCCAGGATAAGGTGAAAGAGCAAAAGGTCCAGAGTTTTGGAGACTGTGGGAAAGTCTGTGATCTTTCCTGGGTTTTTTTTCCTATGTATAAAATGGAGATTCATCATACCTGCTCTACAACTTTAGGGGAGGAGGTGGGAAGGATATTTGTTTTAAGAAGCAAATAAAATAATATATGTGAAAGAGCTTCATAAACTATAAAAAAGGAAAGTTTAATAATACCATTGATTGGACCAGCCTGGTCGTGCAGCAGTTAAATTCTCATGTTCCACTTTGGCAACCTGGGGTTTGTGGGTTCAGATCTCAGGTGCGGACATGGAACCACTTGGCAAGCCATGCTTTGGCAAGTGTCCCATGTATAAAGTAGAGCAAGATGATCATGGATGTTAGCCAGGGCCAGTCTTCCTCAGCAAAAAGAGGAAGATTGGTGGCAGATGTTAGGTAGGGATAATCTTCCTCAAAAAAAAAATTGATAGTGGTAGTAGTAGCAGAAGGATGAAGCTATGGAATAATGAGACAACTGGAATATAATGAAGTGAGCACACCAAGGTAGGGTTGCCAGATAAAATAGTCAGACTCATAGAAGCAGAGAGTAGAATGATGTTGCCAGGGGCTGGTGGGTGGGGAATGGGGAGGCATTGGTCAAAGGGTACAAAGTTTCAGTTATGCAAGAGGAATAAGTTCTGGAGATGTACTGTATAGCATAGTGCCTATACCTAATGAAGCTGTATTGTATACTTAAATTTTGCTAAGTGGGTAGATGTTATGTTAAGTGTTCTTACCACCAAAAAATAGTAAAAAGGGTGAGAAGAAACAGGAGGTGATAAATATGTTTATGGCCTTGATGGTGGTGATGGTCACACAGATATATACTTATTCCCAAACTCATCTAGTTGTATATATAGGGGAGGAAAACAAGTCCTCTAAACTCTGGATCTTTCTGGCTGGGCTAAGAATTAAATTGACATGAGACAGTAACAGGAGAAAATCAAACAAAGCTTTATAACATGTATACATGTGAGACAGTCAGGAAAACTGAACAACTCGTCAAAATGGTGGAGGCTTTCATCATAAATACCATCTTCAGCTAAAGACCAAGGAGGATGTTGGGGGTGAGGTGAGTCAGTTATGGGAGATTACCAGAAAATCACAGTAAACAAGAGTAAGATTTTTATGCAAATTTAAGTCCTGGCCTTCCGCATTGATAAGAGTTTCTAGAGATAAGGTCATCTCCCCTTCTTCCTGGTACAGAGAGGGAGACATGTTTACAGATGGAGATTTCCCTTACAAATGTAAATGTCTCCTACAAAGGATAAATTCTACTTTTCATAGCTTCTCCCATGTCTGCAGTTTTTAAAAGTAACCAGCCCAAAATAATCCTCATGCCAAAGAAACACATTTTGGTGTGGCCAATTCTGATCCCCGATATATGAATTAAATTTGTACAGCTTTTTACATGTTAATCACACTTCAATGAAGTGGCTTTAAAAAAATAAAAATACAGCATGTCCAGTTAAATTTAAATTTCAGATAAAGAATGAATAATTTTTCATGTGTACAAAATACTACATGGGACATATGTATACTAAAAAGAATTGCATTTATCTGAAATTAAAATTTAATTGGGCATCTGTATTTTTTATTTGTTAAATGTGGCAACCTTATCCCAAGTCTTACCCCTACCACTTACTTTGAACAACTTACTTCATTCCTTAGCTAACCCTACCAACCTCCCATACTGACTGTAAGGATCAAAGGAGACAACGGATGTGAAAGTGAAGCACTATACAAATGCAAAGCATTCTTTTTATTCCACTCTAATTTCTGCTCCTCTCTTACCAAGAAAATACCCGCTAGGATCAAACATGCTATCTGGCACATAAATCACTCAGTGTAAACAGTAGGAACAATGAAAGATTACTGTGGTAGGCTTAGTGATAGCCCACCATATAAATGTCTGTGTCCTAATTCTTGGAACCTGTGAATATGTTATTTATGTTACATGGCAAAAGGGACTTTTCAAGTGTGATTAAATTAAGGATCTCTGGGTTCAGTGATTATCTTGGACTATCTGGGTAGGTCTCATTAACCACAAAGATCTCTACAAGAGGGAGGCAGGAGGATTCAAAGTCAAAGGAGAAAGTAATGTGATGGTGGAAGCCGAGAGTGGAGTAATGTGCTTGAAGATGGAGGAAGGGGGCCACATGCCAAGGAATAGAGGTGGTCACTAGAAGCTTAAAAAGGCAAGGAAGTGGATTCTCCTCACAGAGACCCCAGAAGGAAACATTCCTGCTAACATTTTGACTTTAGCCCAGTAAAACCAATTTTGGACTTCTGGCCTCCAAAACTGTAAGATTATAAATTTGTATTGTTATAAGCCACTGAGTTTGTAGTAATTTGTTATAACAGCAATAAGAAGTGAATACACTTACACTGAGACTGCTTCTAAATTGGGTCAGGTCTAGCCTAAGACGGAAAGGTAAATATCAGAAATCAGTGGTTCTCAGCAATGGCTTCATATTATATCATATGGAGAGCTTTTAAAGAAAATTCCAATATCTGCCCCCTCCTTCAGATGAGTTTGTCTGGGGTGGGCCTCCATTGGTGTTTTTTTTTTCCAAGCTCCCAGATGATTCTAATGTGCTGTCAAAACAAATCAATGTTGGGGATCTCATCAAGATGGCCGCTAAGCAGACTCTGAACTCATCTCCTCCCATGAACACAACAAGGTTACAACTATTTTTGGAAAAATTACCCTGGATAGAAAACTTAAAACTGGATAAAAAGAACCCCCACAACTAGGAACACTCTTATTAAGGTGGAAGAGGCAGAAATTCATGCTGAAGAGAAAAACAGCCACCTTTGGGAGCAGCAGAGTTTCTCAGCTGGACAGGCGGGAGCCACCCTAAGGGACATAGCCCTCCCTGGAGGAGCGAAGTCCAGAGCGGGGGCCTATATTGCTATAAGCATCCTTCTGACTGAGCACAACTGAGATGAGGGTCTTACTATCTGGCTTTGCTGGCTATTAACTGCAGCAAGGATACCCCCAGAAAAGCTATTGCATAGAAACTGAGAAGACCTGGGTCTTAAAGGGCCCACGCACAAACTCACCCATCTCAGCAACCTAAAATCACCAGAGAGAAGGCTGACAGTCCTTTGGTGAAAAGAGACTCACTTGGTGGGCTCTGGAGGCATCTTGGTGAGAGAAGGCACCTCTCCAGAGACTGAGACATTGGTGGGGTCCATTGTTCTCACCTGGTCCAGGCATGCTGACACTGACCCCGGCAGACACCATTGACGTTCTTCCCTTGGCCTGTTAGCACAGGGGTCTGCCACACCCAGTAGAATGCAAATTTAATCCATTTCAGCTAGGGCAGGCATCCTGCCCTAGGGACTGGCCCTGCCCAACAGAGAGCCCTCAGGCTACTTTTCAGCCTGCATTGACTGGGTGCCTTGATCCTCTGCAGGCAGGCAAATGTGTCTGCCTCTGTGGGGCAGGGCCTGTGTGAGGACCAGGTGAACTGTTGGGGGCATTGGTGGACAGGTGGGGGCAAATTCAGTGGGGCCTTGGGGTACACTCCAGGGGGTTGGGAAGTATGCATGGACCAAGACTGTGTTGACAGTGTATGTGGTCTTGTAGGGGGTGAGGCTTTTCAGCAGCAGAAGACCTGTGCTTCACAAATAGACATAAAAAGGATCAGCCCCACCTTCCAAAGGCTGAAACAATTGAGTGCTCCTGTGCCTAAGGCAAGCCCCACTCAGCTGCACTCCTAAGAGAACTGACAACAGCCTATAGCAAATGTAAGCCCCTGAGACTAGTAACCAGCTATACAGGGTACATAATGAGTTTCCAGGAAAACTGCAACAGGAGTATGCTGTTAGACTTTGTAGCCAACAGTGCTGAGGCTCCCAAAATGTGATTTACAAACAGGTTGCCAGGGAAGAAAACACTAGACTCCTTGGGTACTTGCATTAAGAGCAACCCTGCCAAAGCAGAAGGACACAAGTATCCCACAAAGGGGTCACTCCTGAGTCATTTGGACTAGTGATGAGAGGGAAGCACACTGCTGGGCCTCATCCTCATAAGGCATCTCTTACATAAGGCCACTTCTCCAAGAGCAGCAGACACAGCTGACTCACCTAATACATAGAAATAAGCACAGAAAAGGAGGCGTAAGGAGAAGACAAAGGAACACATTCCAAACAAGGGGACAGGGCAAAATCCCAGAAAAAGGACTAAATGCAACAGAAATAAGCAACCTACCCGACAAAGATTTCAAGCAAAATATCATAATGATGCTCACAGATATTGGGAGAAGGCTGGATGAACACAGTGAACTCATCAACAAAGAACTGGAAAATATAAAAAAGAACCAATCAGAAATGAAGAATACAATATTGGAAATGAAAAATTCACTAGAGGGAGTCAATAGCTGAATAGAGGATACAGAAGAATGGATCAGCGTCTTAGATGAAAGACTAGAGGAAATCATCCAAGCTGAACAGAAAAAAGAATTAGACAGAATGAGAACAGTCTAAGGGAACTCTGGGACAATATCAAGCATGTTAACATTCGTATTATAGGTGTCCCAGAAGGAGAAGAGAGAAACAAAGGGGCAGAAAATTTATTTGAAGAAAGAATAGAAGAAAATTTTCCTAACCTAAGGAAGGGAACAGACATCCAAGTAAAGGAAGCACAGAGAGCTCCAAACAAGATAAGTCCAAAGAGGCCCACACCAAGACACATTATAATTAAAATGTCCAAAAGTAAAGATAAAGAGAGAATTCTAAAAGCAGCAAGGGAAAGGCAACAAGTGACATACAAATGAAAGCTCACAAGGCTATCAGTGGACTTCTCAGCCAAAACCCTACAGGCAAGGAAAGAATGGCATGATGTATTTAAAGTGCTAAAAGGAAAAAACCTACAGCCAAGAATACTCTATCCATCAAGGATGTCACTCAGAACGGAAGGAGAGATAAAGAACTTCTGAGACAAGCAAAAATTAAAGGAGTATATCACCAGTAAACCAGTTCTCCAAGAAATGCTGAAAGGAGTTTATTAAGTGGGAAAGTGATGACCACAAACAGAGATAAAAAAAATTATCCAAAAAAAACCCCTCCAAAAAACCAGGCAATAAAATCACTTGTAAAGGTAAAAATATAGTAATGGTAGCAGATCAACTACCTGTGAAGACAATATGAAGGTTAAAAGACAAAAGTACTAAAATTACCTATTTCAATGATAAGTGGGTAATAGACACACACTAAACAAGAGATTATAATGATTTCAACAACAAAATGTGGGTGGAGGGGAGTGAAAAAGTAGAGCTATTAGAAAGAGGTCAAGCTAAAGAGTCTATCAAATCAATATAGACTGTTATATACATAGAATATTAGATAGGATCCTCATGGTAATCACAAATCAGAAACGTATAAGTAAGCAAATAAGTAAGACAAAAGAAATCAAACATATTAATAAAGAAAACCATCAAACCACAAGGGAAGAGAGCAAGAGAAAAAGAAAGGAACAGAGAAGAACTACTAAAACACCCAGAAACAAAGTAACAAAATGGCAATAAATACATATTTATCAATAGCTACTTTAAATGTCAATGGACTAAATGCTTCAACCAAAATGCATAGGTTAGCCAATTGGATGAAAAAACAAGACCCATATATATACTGCATACAAGAAACACACTTCAGACCTAAATACACTCACAAACTGAAAGTGGAAGGATGGAAAAAGATATCCCATGCAAATGGCAAAGAAAACAAAGTGGGGGTAGCAATACTTATATCAGACAAAATAGACTTTACAACAAAAACTGTAACAAGAGACAAAGAAGGGCACTACATAATGATAAAGGGAACAATCCAAGAAGAAGATATAACACTTGTAAATATCTATGCACATAACGTAGGAGCATCTAATTATATAAAGGAATTATTAACAGAAATAAAAGGAGAAATAGACAGTAACACAATAATAGTAGGGGAATTTAACACTCCACTTATACCAATGGATAAATCACCCAAACAGAAGATCAATAAGGAAACACTGACCTTAAAGGACACATTAGACCAAATGGACTTAGTAGATATATATAGAACATTCCATGCAAAACCCACAGAATACACATTCTTTTCTCCAGGATTATTCACATATTAGTCCACAAAACAAGTCTCAATAAATTTAAGTAGATCAAAATAATACCATGCGTCTTTTCTGACCACAAAGGTATGAAACTAGAAATCAACTACAGGAAGAAAAACAGAAAATCCACAAAAATGTGGAGATTAAACAAAATGCTACTGAACAACGATTGGGTCAATAAAGAAATCAAAGGAGAAATCAAAAAATTCGTGGAGACAAATGAAAATGAAAATACAACATGCCAAAATCTATGGGATACAGCAAAATTAGTTCTAAGAGGGAAGTTTATAGCAATTCAGGCCAACCTCAACAAAGAAGAAAAATCCCAAATAAACAATCTAAAAGCACATCTAAAGATACTGGAAACAGAAGGACAAACAAAGCCCAAAATCAGCAAAGGAAGGAAATAATAAAAATCAGAGCAGAAATAAATGAAATAGAGACAAAAAACAATAGAAAAAATTAATGAAACCAAGAGGTGGCTCTTTGAAAAGATAAACACAATTGACAAAACTTTACTTAGACTAACCCAGAAAAAAAGAGAGGAGGCTTAAATAAATAAAATCAGAAATCAAAGAGGATAAATTACAACAGACACCTCAGAAACACAAAAGATGATAAGAGAATACTATGAAAAGCTATATGCCAAGAAATTGGACAATCTAGAAGAAATGGATAAATTCTTAGAAACATACAACCTTGCAAAAGTGGACCAAGAAGTATTAAATAATTTGAACAGACCAATCACCAGTAAGGAGATAGAAATACCAATCAAACCCCCCGCCCAAAATAAAAATCAAACACCAGATGGCTTCCCTGGTGTATTTTACCAAACATTCAAAGAAAACTTAATACCTATCCTTCTCAAACTCGTCCAAAAATTGAAGAGGAGGGGAGGCTTCCTAACTCATTCTATGAAACCAACATTATGCTGATACCAAAAACAGACAAGGATAACACAAAAAAAGAAAATTACAGCCAATATCAATGATGAGCATTGATGCAAATATCCTCAATAAATTACTAGCAAATCAAATACAACAATACATTAAAAAGATCATACATCATGATCAAGTGAGCTTCATTCCAGGGATGCAGGGATGGTTCAACATCCACAAATCTATCAACGTGATACACCACATTAAGAAAATGAAGAATAAAAATCACATGATCATCTCAATTGATGCAGAGAAAGCATTTGACAAGATCCAGCATCCATTTATGACAAAAACTTTAAATAAAATGGGTATAGAAGGAAAATACCTCATCATAATAAAGGCCATATATGAGAAACCAACAGCAAATATTCTCAATGGAGAAACACTGAAAGCTATCTCTCTAAGAACAGGAACCAGACAAGGATGCTCACTGTCACCACTCTTATTTAACATTGTAATGGAAGTCCTAGACAGAGCAATCAGGCAAGAAAAAAAAATAAAACGTATGCATATTGGAAAAGAAGAAGGGAAACTGTCACTCTTTGCAGATCACATGATTTTATATATAGAAAACCCTAAAGAATCCACTGAAAAACTTTTAGAAGTAAAAAATGAGTACAATCTTAGGATGCATAATCAACATACAAAAATTGGTTGAATTTCTAAACACTAACAACGAAGTAGCTGCAAGAGAAATTAAGAATACAACCCCATTTGCAATTGCAACAAAAAGCATAAAATGCCTAGGAATAAACTTAACCAAAGAGATGAAAGATCTGTACGATGAAAACTATAAAACATTGTTGAAAGAAATCGAAGAAGACATAAAGAAATGGAAAGATATTCCATGCTCTTATATTGGAAGAATTAACATAGTTAAAATGTCCATGCTTCCTAAAGTAATCTATAGATTCAACGCAATTCCTATCAAAGTTCCAACAACATTTTTCAGAGAAGTAGAACAAAGAATCCTAAAATTATATGGAAAAACAAAAGACCCCAAATAGCCAAAGGATTCCTGAGAAAAAAGAACAAAGCTGAAGGTATCACACTCCCTGATTTCAAAATATACTAAAAGGAAATAGTAACCAAAACAGTATAGTACTGGCACAAAAACAGACACACAGATCAATGGAACAGAATCGAGAGTCCAGAAACAAACCCGCACGTTTATGGACAGCTAGTATTCGACAAGGCAGCTAACAGCATACAATGGAGAAAGGAGAGTCTCTTCAATAAGTGGTGTCGGGAAAACTGGACAGCGACATGCAAAAAAATGAAAGTAGACCATTACCTTACATCATGCACAATATTCTACTCAAAATGGATTGAAGATTTGAATGTAAGACCCGAAACCATCAAATTTCTAGAAGAAAACATAGGCAGTATGGTCTTTGACATTGGTCTTAGCAGCATATTTTCAAGTACAATGTCTGAGTGGACAAGGGAAACAGAAGAAAAGATGAACAAATGGGACTATATCAAACTAAAAAGCTTCTGCACAGCAAAGGAAACCATCAACAAAACAAAAAGACAACCCAACAATTGGCAGAAGATATTTGCAAACCATTTATCAGATAAGGGGTTAATATCCAAAACATGCAAAGAACTCATACAGCTCAACAACAAAAAAACCAACAACCCAATTTTTTCCTGTTTTTTAAATAGGCAAAAGATCTGAACAGAGATTTCTCCAAAGAATATATGCAGATGGCCAACAGGCATATGAAAAGATGCTCAACATCATTAGCTATCAGGGAAATGCAAATCAAAACTACAATGATATATCACCTCACTCCAGTCAGAATGGCTATAATTAACAAGACTGGAAACAAGTGTTGGAGAGGATGTGGAGAGAAGGGAACCCTCATACACTGCTGGTAGGAGTGCAAACTGGTGCGGCCACTATGGAAAGCTGTATGGAGTATCCTCAGAAAATTAAGAATAGATCTACCATATGATCCAGCTATCCCACTGCTGGGTATTTATCCAAAGAACTTGAAAACACAAATGCATAAAGATACATGCACCCCTATGTTCATTGCAGCATTATTCACAACAGCCAAGACTTGGAAGCAACCTAGGTGCCCATCAAGGGATGAATGGATAAAGAAGATGTGGTATATATACGCAATGGAATACTACTCCCCCATAAGAAATGATGAAATCCAGCCATTTGTGACAACATGGATGGTCCTTCAGGGTATTATGCTGAGTGGAATAAGTCAGAGGGAGAAAGTCAAATACCGTATGATCTCACTCATAAGCAGAAGATAAAAGCAACGACAAATAAACACATAGCAATGGAGATTGGATTGGTGGTTACCATAGGGGAAGGGGGGGAGGGCAAATGGGTGATTAGGCTCACATGTGAGGTGATGGACTATAATTTGTTTTTGGGTGGTGAACATGATGTAATCTATACAGAATTCGAAATAATTACTATGTAAATCTGAAAGTTATATAATGTTATAATCCAATGTTACTGCAATGACAAAATAAAAATTTAAAAATAAATAAATAAAATAAAGTACCTATTGATAAGAACGTAAAAAAAAACTAACCACTGTCATAGATGGAGGTAGAAAGGATCATCACTATCTAGTCCAACTTCATATTTAGACAGGAGGAGAAACTGAGGCCCAGAGTAGTGAAGTGACTTGCCCAAGCTTACACAGAAAGCTGATGGCCAAGCTTACCATAAATGAAGTGACTGATTAGCATGTGTGAGCATTACTAAAAAGCCATCCCAATGGTATTAGGAAAATTCATGTGAAAGCAGGTGAATGGAATGGTCATTGGTTTTATTTTTCTTAAATTCAGCTTCTGCAGTGGCTTTTCTTATTATACCAAAGATCTGAACTATACTAAACCAATAGTCACTCTGGATCCCTAAGGTCTCTAACTTGGGCTTCAACAGCTCCAAGACCTGAAGAAGCTATTCATGAGTGACTTATTAATAACTCTTCCCATCTGATTGCCTGGTACTGGAGGGAGTTGTGCATTAACAATTGTAAAAACACTTTAATATTAAACCATTTAGTTTACTCTGGGGAGGCTCTGTGCAAAGTATTTTGGATTAATTATATGTCAGAGGTCAGACTATTAGTACCAGCAGGATTCCGCCCTCAGGGAAACGACAATGAATGCTTTTCTACTACTTTTAAGAGTCACAACATGCAGTCCTTTTCTAGAAATTTTACTTTCTCCTGTTAGGTTCAGGTGCAGTTCCCATTGACTTCCAGCTGTCTTTAAAATCCTTTGTTCAATATTTGTCCAAAAAAGGAAGAGATATATGTGTATGTATGTACACATGCATGTATTTCACACTGATGGTTAAAGTCCCATAGCTCCCCAAGTGAGCTGAATCCACAAAATCCCTCACCTGTCTTATAGGAGTCCAGGCCCCAAATGGGAGCATAAATGGGTAGCACTGCAGTGAACACTAATGAGCACAAATGAAATATGACCATCTTATCAGTTTCCCTCAGCATTTAAAGATGAGATGCATTTTTTAATGCATTCAGAAGCCTTAAGACCACCTTAGAACTAATGAGAACATTCCCATCGTAGACATCATTTTCTCAAGATATCAGCTAAATTGTACTGTTTCTAAGTGAAACTCCTTCTTTTTATGAGAAAGTAATGACAGCAGTCACAGTGTACTGTTATTAAAAACCAAGAAGAAGAGATACTTGTCCATCTGAAAGGCAATCTACTAAAAAAAATAAACTCCAAGGTCCAGGACTGGGTTTGAGCTTTGTTTTCCCAATTGCTTGGTACATCCCTCAACGGTGAGCTTCAGGACACTTCAAGGGGTCCTGGAGTACTGTGCCTGATGGGTGTGAACCAAGGGCTAGTCCATATGACATTATGACAGCCAATAGAGTAGCAGGGGCCAGAGTAATAGCTGTACTTGGAATTCGAGGTGGTATCTTGAGGGGCCCAAGCAGGGGCTGATGGAAAGGCCTACTGACTGATGTAGAGATGGTAAGGGTATTCCCAGTTGACAAAAGGCAGGGCTGGGCTGACATCACATTTGGAGTGCAGCAGTGGACATCCTGATGAATTTCTCCGCAGGATGGAGTTAGAGCTCAACACACTAGGTTTGGGGATTTGAGATGCCATGAACAATTCATCCCTTCTTTGAGACCAAAAGCACTGAAAGCCACCAATACCAGTGAGGACTCTCAATAGGATGAAAGTGACAAAGGGGCCACCCATGATAACTAAGGGCAAGCAGACGGATCCTAGGATGAAGAGGAAAAAGAGGAAAGAGTAAGGTAGTTTCTGGGTCTACTGCCACCTGTGCAGCAGAGAGGAGATATCTCACACCCTTGGCAATATCCAAAGCATGTACCAATAAAGGCACATTTCTTCAAGAGTTTGTACTGAACCTGTCCAGATAAGCAGATGCTAGGTCCGGAGAAGACATCCCAAGGCTTTTTGAGTCAAGTGAAATGTATTTCAGTGTAGGTAAGCATGAGGTAGTATGTACGCTTAGGGAGAAGTATCCAAATGATATTTATAGACCGGTAGGCTATGGCTTACCAGTAATCACCCAGAAAAAGGAGTAAAGAGATGTTATGGACTGAAGATATCTGTCTTGTACACTGAAGGGCAAACGTTGTACAGATTCTCTCTCAAGAAGGGTATCATACACCAAAAAGGTAGTAGTATCTCCTTTGAAAGGCAATATGTTAAGTGGAAAGAGCACTTGAGATTAGCAGCTACAAGTCCTGGGTCTTACTTATTTACTGAGCCACTTGTAAACAATGTGGACTTGGACAAGCCAATTAACCTCTCTGAGCTGCAGTTTATTCCTCAATAAAACTTTGATAATCTCTACTTCATAGCTTTTTCTGGATTGAAGGAGCTAAGGTATGTGAAAACATCTATAAACTATAAAATACATGCAAATGTAAGGGATTTTTTTTCTTCATGTTTGGTGTTCTTGAGATGTAGTTTTCATTCCTAAGAAGAGCAACAAAGAAAGAAAAAGAAGAGAGAGTTTTCCCCTTAGTATTGGGTACAAAGAAGTTCAGAGCAAAACTTCAGGTGCCCTGAAAATAGTAGCTCATGGTTTTCATTACATTATTTCCCTTTCTATCTAAGTTTTCATCTTTTCCTTAAACAAAATAAAAATGAGATAATGTTATTGCATGAAAACCTGAAAAATAATCTTGTTGCCTGAACCTTAAAAATAACATGTTCGGTTCCTGCTCCTATTCCTCAAGAGAGACGTAATTGGACAGCAGAGATCTTGAGAAGAGCAGTGAAAATCAACAAGGGGCTGAGTTGGGCTGCCAAAACAAAGGACACACTCAACAAATGAGGACTCTGGTAGCTACATGGATAAAAAATAGAGCTGAACCCACTTCACATCTTACCTCAAAATAATTTCCAAGTGGATCAATGACTTGTGTTCAAAAAAGGTATCATAGAAGAAAATATTAGATACACTTTTAATACTCTTTCCAACTATGATATAGAACCTAGAAGCCATATAAAACAGGATAAATTTGGGGCCAGCCCGGTGGCACAGTGGTTAAGTTCGCACATTCCACTTCAGCAGCCCAGGGTTCGCTAGTTTGGATCCTGGGTGCAGACATGGTGCTGCTTGGCAGGCCATGCTGTGGCAGGCATCCCACATATAAAGTAGAGGAAGATGGGCACAGATGTTAGCTCAGGGCCAGTATTCCTCAGCAAAAAGGGGAAGGATTGGTGGCAGATGTTAGCTCAGGGCTAATCTTCCTAAAACAAAAAATGCTTAAAACCTCTCTTATAATAAGAGGAATACAAAATCAAACTGTGCTATAACACTTTTCACTTATCAGGTTGGCATAAATTAAGAGGTTTGTAAAACACTGTGGTAGCAAGGATGTGGAGAAACAGGCATCCTCATACACTTCCAGTGACAATATAAATTGGTAACAACATTTATAGTGGGCATTTTGTCTACATTTTTCAACATTTTAAATGTGTATACCCCTTGACCCAGCAGTTCCACTTCTGGGAATTCATCTTACAGATACACTTGCATATGTGTAAGATAGTAACAAGGTACAAGGAGATTCATTGCAATATAGTTTGTAGACAATCTAAATATCTATCAGGGGACTGGCTAAATAAATCATGGCATATCTACATGATAGAGAACTATGAAATGGACCTCTATGTGCTGATATGGAATAATTTAAATTGAAAAGGCAACATGCAGATCATCATGTATAGTATGTACCATTTGTGAGGAGATTTTATATGTATATAAAATTATATATATATATATATATATATATATATCATGTAATCTTTTTCTATATGCATGACATATCTCTCCAAAAGGACACGAAGGAAAGTCACAATAATAATTGCTTCCAGGAAGGCAAACTTGGCACAGAGGCAAACAAACTTGGGGGCTCAGAGACAGGGGAGGGAGGAAACTCAATGTTATTGGTATTTATTGCCTATTCAGAATATGAACTTAGGGGAGCTAGCCTCTTGGGTGAGTGGTTAAGTTTGCATGCTCCACTTTGGCAACCCAGGGTTTTACCAGTTCAGATCCTGGGAATGGACATGGTAGTGCTCATCAAGCCATGCTGAGGTGGTCTGCTACGTAGCACAACCAGAAGGACCTACAGCTAGAATATACAACTATGTACTGGGGGGCTTTGGGGAGAAGAAGAAGAATAAGAAAAAAGAAGATTGGCAACAGATGTTAGCTCAGGTGTCAATCCAAAAAAAGATATATATGAACTTAAAAAATAGGACTGTCTTCTCACTAAGAAAAAAAGAGAAGTTTCAAATAAATAATAAGAAATGAAAGAGGAGAAATTACAACTGATACCAAAGAAACACAAAGGGTTATAAAAGAATACTATGAAAATCTGTATGCCAACAAATAGGACAATCTAGAAGAAATGGATAAATTCTTAGACTCATACAATGTTCCCAAACTAAATCAAGAAGAAATATAGAATCTGAGTAGACCAATCATAAATAAAGAGATTAAAACAGTAATCAAAAACCTCCCAAAAAATAAAAGCCCAGGACCAGATGGCTTCTCTGGAGAATTCCACCAAACATTCAAAGAAGATCTGTTACCTATCCTTCTCAAACTATTCCAAAAAATGGAGGAATACAGAGCGTTTCCAAACACATTCTATGAGCCCAACGTCACCCTGATGCCAAAGGAAGACAAAAACAAAACAAAGAAGGGAAATTACAGGTCAATATTGCTGGTGAACATAGATGCAAAAATCCTCAACAAAATATTGGCAAACCAAATACAGCAGTACATTAAAAAGATCACACACCATGATCAAGTGGGCTTTATACCAGGGTCACAGGGATGGTTCGACATCAACAAATCAATCAATGTGATATACTACATTAACAAAATGAGGAATAAAAACCACATGATCATCTCAATAGACACAGAGAAACCATTTGACAGGATCCAACATCGATTTATGATAAAAACTCTCAATAAAACTGGTAAAGAAGGAAAGTACCCCAACACAATAAAGGCCATATATGAAAAACTCACAGCCAACATCATAAGGGTGAAAAACTGAAAGCCATCCCTCTGAGAACAGGAACAAGACAAGAGTGCCCCCTCTTACCACTCTTATTCAACATAGTACTGGAGGCTTTGGCCAGAGCAATTATGCAAGAAAAAGAAATCCAAATTGGCAGTGAAGAAGCAAAACTTCCACTGATTGCAGATGACGTGATTTTATGTACAAAAAATCCTAAAGAATCCATTGGAAAACTATTAGAAATAATCAACAACTACAGCAAAGTTTCAGGGTACAAAGCAAACAAAAAAATCAGTTGCACTTCTATACTGTACTAAGGAACTAAAAGAAAGAGAACTCAAGAATACAATTCCATTTACAATTGCAACAAAAAGAACAAAACATCTTAGGAGTAAATTTAACCAAGGAGGTGAAAGACCTATACAATGAAAATTATAAGATGTTATTGAAAGATATCGATGATGACATAAAGAAATGGAAAGACATTCCATGTACATGGATTGGAAGAATAAACAGTGTTAAAATGTCCATACTACTCAAAGCAAGCTACAGATTCAATGCAACCCCAATGAGAATCCCAATGACATTCTTCACATAAATAGAACAAAGAATCCTACAATTCATATGGGTCAACAAAAGACCACGAATAGCTAAAGCAATTCTGAGAAAAAAGAACGAAGCTGGAGATATCATAATCCCTGATTTCAAAAATATATTACATAGGTATAGTAAAACAGCATGGTACTGGTACAACAACAGGCACACAAGTCAAAGGAATAGAATGGAAAGCCCAGAAATACAACCACGTATCAATAAACCTCTAATATTCAACAAAGGAGCTAAGAACATGCAATGGAGAAAGGAAGTTCTCTTCAGTAAATGGTGTCTGGAAAACTGGACAACCAGATGCAAAAGAATTAAAGTGGACCATTTTCTTTTGCTATACACAAACCTTAACTCAAAATGGATGAAAGACTTGAAGGTAAGACATAAAACTCCTAGAAGAAAATACAGGCGGCTACTCTTTAACATCTGTCTTAGCAGCATCTTTTTGAATATCATGTCTACTCAGACAAGGGAAACAAAAGAAACGATAAACAAATGGGACTACATCTGACTAAAGAGCTTCTGTGAGGCAAAGGGAGCCAAGAACAAAATCAAAAGACAACTCACCAACTGGGAGAAAATATTTTCAAAACATATATCCCACAAGGGGTTAATCTCCAAAATACATAAAAAACCCATACAACTTAACAACAAGAAAACAAACAACCCAATCAAAAAATGAGCAGAGGATATGAACAGACATTTTTCCAAAGAAGATATACAGATGACCACCAGGTACATGAAACAATGTTCAACATCACTAATCACTAGTCAAATGCAAATCAAAGCTATGAGATATCACCATGTTACACATGTTAGAATGGAAATAATTACCAAGACAAATAGTAACAAATGTTGGAGAGGATGTGGAGAAAAGGGAATCCTCATACACTGCTGACGGGAATGCAAACTGTTTCAGCCACTATGGAAAACAGTATGGAGATTTCTGAAAAAATGAAAAATAGAAATACCACATGACCCAGCTATGCCTTTCTCCATTGCGTGTTCTCAGCTCCTTTGTTGAAGATTAGCTGTCTGTAGATGTGTGGTTCTATTTCTTGGTATTTCTCCAAAGAACTTGAAATCAACAATTCAAAGAGACTTATGCACTTCTATGCTCACTGAAGCATTATTCACAACAACCAAGACATGGAAGCAACCCAAGTGCCCATCAACTGATGAATGGATAAAGGAGGTGTGCTTTATATATATACAATAGAATACTATTCAGCCACAAAAAGAGAAAATAATCCCATTTGCAAAAACATGGAAGTACCTTAGGGGTGTTATTTTAAGTGAAATAAGCCAGGCAGAGAAAGAGAAACACCGTCTGATTTCACTCATATGCAGTTTAGTGGCTACCAGGGGAAAAGGGGTTGGGGGGTGGGCACAAGGGGTGAAAGGGTGCATTTATATGGTGACTGATAAATAATAATTTACAATAGAAATTTCACCATGTTATAAGCCATTAGGACCTTAATTAAAAAAATAGGAATGTCTTACCAGGAGACTACAAGTATTATTCCCTCACACCATGATGGATCTTGCAATTCCCATTTCCCTCACTCCTGGGCAACTGTTTGAATTTATTCTTTAATTTGAAAATGACACCATCACCAACAACAGAAAAGTTTAAAATGTGTGTTTTTCAAATCCCATTGGCCCAGATTTATGTTCTGCATCCCTTTTGCATTTCCATTCAGCTCTCGCTAGGTAGCGTGCACTTGCTAAATATGTGGCTTTGTCAGTCTTTGTGTCACTTTCCTGCCGTGTGTTCCTTTCAGCAACTAATGGGAGCAGCAGGAAAGAAACAGTGTCTCTTTGATGTAACTATCTCCCAGTAGCAGAGAGAGCTGAGACATGGGAGTTAAAAGATCTGGCAAGTCCTTTACTCTCCCTGGCCCTTAATGGCCTAGTGGGCCTAGGCTTCAGTATGAGAAGATTCATTGAAAAACCTCACCTTGCTGATATCTTAGAGCCTGGGCAATACTAGCCATCATTTATTGAATGCCAAATCTTTGCCAAACATTCCACATACATTATCTTTTTTCTCCTAAAAGAATTATACGAGATTGTCAGTATTGTCCCCTATTTTATATATGAGGCAATACAGACTGAGAGAGGCAAAAATAATTTGCCTGAGGTCGCACAATTAGCCCGTAGTACCATAAACACAATACTATATCAGATCTGTCTGACTCCATAGTGGAAATTCTTTTCCTCTGCACCCCAATTCTTGAACCTCACTCTACAGGCATGCTGTGGGGGTAGAGTCTTTCATGAGCCCTGCCAGCTCTCACTCCCACAGGCAGGATTCCACCATCTTCCTGCAGATACTCAGCTGGCAAGCTCTTTCCCAATATGGCTAACCTGTCTTCTCCTGCTGCTTTGCAGCAATCTCAGAAGCCTCTGAGAAAGGTGGCTTACGCTCTGCCTGCCCTAGCGGGCTCTGGATATCCTCAAGAATGTGTTTTTGCATCCTTGAGCTTCATTCCTTATCAGTTAAATGGATTTAACAAGTGCTCTGCATACACAGGATCTTGCAAGGATCCTCTGACAAAATTTTGAGGAAGCTGCTCTGGAAATTGTTCCACACTAGATTCCCCCACAGAGTTTTTGGGCTTTTATTGCTTTTCCTGCTTTTTCCTCTCACCTGTTTCTCTGAAAATATTGTGCTTTGTACTTGTCTTCTCTCTGCTGGCCTGTGAGCAGCATAGCTTTAGTTGTTTTTGTCTAAGGGTAGGTCCTACCCTGAAGTATGGTAATGGGGTTATTAGAACTCATCAGCTTGTCCTATACATTTACAAAGAGGTCTATAATCCTTTGAGAGTCAATATTCTCCTCAGCAATCACTAAGCTCTGGACAAGGCAATGATACTGTGCCAGACATTGCCAAAGGAAAAAAGATTCCATCTCCGTACAGATTCTTTTGCAAACGAAGTTCCAACTTGTGCAAAAACTAATATCTAATGAAAACAATGGAACTGTCTCCAAGGACTGCTGACAAAATCTCCTCCTCCCATAATCCAGCTGCATTATGCCTTTGGGACAAAATACTTGCGTACCTCTTTCCAGAACTGTGTAGCATTGCATTTCAAGGGCTTTGTTTTTACAGGGGAAATCCTGCTTCCAGAGCTATTTCTGGGTTAATTGGGCCTTACAAATAGCTTAAGACCCAGGGAGCAGCTGAAATGACTTCAGAGGCCACAGAATGTGTGCTGGCCTCAACCATCGTTTTCCAGTATATATGTCTCCTATCTCCTCCCCTGCTCTTTCTATTAATCTCCAAAACAGTTCCAAAACATATGCCTACACAAAATGGAGTCCTGTTCCCACTACAAGGATTCAGTTTAAAGCCTTCCTTGACTGTCTTCCAACCTGTGCTAGACAATGTGAGAGAGATGAGGAATATGAGGAGAGCATTTCTTATCTTGAAGGATACGAAATTCTTCATATTTGATTGCTGTTGACCTACAAAAATTACAGTTTCTTGTAGTTCAACCTAATAATTAGGAAGTAAAACACATCTTGAAACAGAGCTTCAATTTTTCACACTTTTACTTTGTTGTTGATATTAGCAGACCCTTTATTCATGTGAGATTTATGTGGAAGCCATAACTGAACAATCAATAACAGAGGAACTACTTTTATTGAAGCCAGGAAGCAAGTCTTGGAGGCTAGAGCCACATCTGCTTGTTTTCCCTCTCCCCCCAACAGTCCCTGGGGCATCCCTATAGAATCCTAGGGCTTCTTGGAATAAAGTTCACAAACCACTGCATTGGAGAATAATGCAAAACCTTATTGTGTGATTCAGATTCCAAATGAAGGGTGTTTAGAGAAGAAAATCAGTGAGGACTCAAGTTTTCAGGGAAAACTTTCTGAAGGAAGTGAGACTTAAGAATACTTTGAAGGATCAGGACAATTTAGATAACTTAAGTGGGCAGGATGTTTCAGGTAGGAGAATTGCATAAGCAAAGGTACGGAAGTAGGAATGAATATAGGAATCTATGCTGTGGTGTGGAGCTGGGCTTGTTACAAGAGGTCTCTTGTAATGACGGAGTATGGAAGCAGTGTGGTAGACAGCAGTGGTTTTCAAACTGCTTAGGTTTGAGCCCTAGGTTTCCCTTGCAGGTAAGTTTGAAGGCAGCATTGTTAATATAACAGGCTATGGAGCCAGACTATCTGGGTTCAAATCCTAGCTCCATCATTTATTTAAGTCTGGGACCATGAGCAAGTGGCTTAACCTCTCTGGGCCTCAGTTTCCTCATCTGAAAAATGTGATAACAGTCTCTACCTCATAGAGTTGTTGTGAGGATTAAATGAGTTAATATATGTTCACTGTTTAGCTCAATGCCAGCCCCAGAGTGTTGTCAGCTGTTATTAAGTAACAGCCTAGTATACAGAGTTCTATGGCTTTCACCTTTGCTTCAACCAAAGGAGTTCTGTTTTTTGCTTATTTTTCTGTTAGGTTATTGGGCTTCTATTTATGAAATCTTTGCTTGAAAAAGAGTTTTGCTTTTATGAAAATATTTGTGAATCACTAGTATAAAAGAAAGAGCAGAGACTTTGTAGTTCAAAAGATCTAGGTTAGAATCCCCACTCCACTGCTTGGTAGCCCTGTGACTTTAGGCAAATAACTCTGCCTCTCTGAGCTCTAGTTTCCAAATCTTAAAAATGCGGATACTAACAGCTACTATACTGAGTGGTAGTGAATAATGTAAGTAAAGTGCCTACCACATAGTAAGGGTGCAACAGATGATAGCTATTGTTATGATAATGGAGCTGAAAGATACTCTGAGCATTAACCTGGAAGTCAGAAGATCTGGCTTCTGGTCTGATTTTAGTCTTGATTCCTTTCCTTTCCTTATCTTCTACCTGGGCAAGGCCTATTGTCAGCCCTATCTTCAAATATATCCCCAATCCAATCACTTCTAACTACCTCTACTGACCCCACCCTAGTCCAAGAGACTATCATCTCTTGTCTGGACACATGCAGTAACCACCTCACTGGTTTTCCTATTTCTGCTCTTGTCCTCTTAAAGCCCATGCTGCATCAGCAGCAAGAATTTTTTGTTTTGTGAGGTTTTTTTAAGTATAAAATGGATCACAATCCTCTCCTTCTCAAACTCTTTCAGTGTCTTCCTGTCATACTTAAAATCTAAACATTTTACTAAGACGTAAAAGGCCCTACATGATCTAGCCTCCATCTATCTTTTCAACTCCATTTCCTGCTACTCTCCTCAGGAGTCATTCTCCTTCAGCTTCACCAGCCTCATGCTGTTCTTCAAACACAAAACTTATTTACAGCCCCAGAAACATTTTCCCTAAAGACTTTCTAAAGTAGCTACCACCACTCCCTCCCTTGCACTACTCATGTTCTTACCTTGTTTTAATTTCTTCATAATAACTATTACCACCTGACATATATTCGTTTGTCTGATATGAGGTCAGAGACCTTGTTGATGTTCACTGATATAAACCCCAATGTTTAATACAGTGCTTGGCAGACAATCGATACCTCAGCTCAGACTGGTACAGCTCCAATCTCCTGAAGAAGAAGGTGACTTGGATAGTATAGGCCTACCAGGTGATAAGCTATGAGGTAACATTACCTCCTTGCTTCTAAAGAGACAGTGTGAGACTGAATGAGCTAACATTTCAAAAGGAGTATGAGGAACTTTCAGATGGCAGCTACTGTTTGCTGAATAACAGGAAACATCTCACTTTTTTCTGTACCTTCCAAAGTAGTCATACTCATATACATTTATTCCAACTGGATATCCATTTTCCCATACCCTCCTCATGACTTTCTATTGACTATTTTAAACTTTTACCAAATTGCTTGTAAAAATACTTTCTCATTATTATTTTAATTTGCATTTCCTTGATTATACTAGTGAGATTTAATAATAATCTATAATTTTATCAGTTTATAAGACATTTGTAAGTCCTTTCCTGTGAACTATGTAGTCATATCCTTTGCCCATTTTCATTTTTATTTATTTTTAATTTTATTTATTGAGGTATAATTGACATATACAATTGTGAGATATTAAAAGTATACAACATGGTGATTTGATGTATGTATACATTGAGAAAAGATTCTTCCCATTGAGTTAGTTAATGCATACATCATCTCACGTATTTACCTTTTTTTAATGAGAACATTTAAGTTATGCTCTCTTAGCAAATTTGAATTATGCAATACAGTGTTATCAAGTACAGTCACCGTGTTATACATTAGATCCTCAGAACTTATCCATATTACAACTGAAAGTTTGTTCCCTTTTAACAACTTCTCCCTATTTCCCCCAACCCCAAGCACCTGACAACCACTTTTCTACCTGTTTCTATGAGTTTAAACTGTTTTCTTTCTTTTTTACCTTCCACATATAAGTGACAACGTGAAGTATTTGTTTTTCTCTGTCTGGCTTGTTTCACTTAGCATAATGTCCTTCAGCTTCGTTCATATTGTCACAAATTGTAGTATTTTCTTCTTTTTTAAGGCTGAATAATATTCTATTGTGTACGTTAATATATATATCATATTTTATTTTTTGAGATATAAGTGACATAGACTGTAAGTTTAAGAGATACAATGTGTTAAATTTTATGCAATTATATATTGCAATACAATTACAACTATATTGTTAGCTAACACCTCTATCAACTCATGTAATTATTATTTTTGTGTATGTGATGAGAACAATTAAGATCTAGTCTCTCAGCAACTTCAAAGTTTACAACATAATATTGTTGACTGTAATCACTATGCTGTGCATTAGTCTCTAGGACTTATTTATCTACTAGTTCCAACATTGTACCCTTAAAAAATATATCCCCAATTCCCCCAATCCCAAGGCCCTGGTAACCACTGTTCTACTCTCTGTTTTTACAAGTTTGGCTTTTTTAGATTCCACATGTAAGTGAAATCATACAGTAGTTGTCTTTCTCTGACTTATCTCACTTAGCATAATGTCCTCGAGCTCCATCCATGTTGTTGCAAATGGCAGGATTTCTTTCTTTCTCATAGCGGAATAAAATCTCATTGTCTATATATATGTATACCACAACTTGTTTATCCGTTTATCCAATGATGAACAGATTGTTTCCATATCTTAGGTATTGTAAAAAATACTGCAACAAATATGGCAGTGCAGATATCTTCATGAAATCCTGTTTTCATTTCCTTTTGATATATAATGAGGAGTGGGATTGCTGGATCATACACTAGCACTATTTCTAATTTTTTTTTTTGAAGAAGCTCCATAATGTTTTCCATAGTGGCTGAACAAATTTACATTCTCACTAACAGTGTACAAGAGTTACCTTATCTCCACACTCTTGCCAACACTTATCTCTTCTCTTCTTGATGACAGCCATCTAACACTTGTGAGGTGATAGCTTATTGTGAGTTTGATCTGCATTTCTCTGATGATTAGTGATGAGCATTTTTTGATGTATCCATTGTCCACTTGGATGTCTTCCTTGGAAAAAATATCTATTCAATTTCTCTGTCTATTTTTTAATCAGGTAGTTTGTTTTGTTATTATTGAGTTATATGAGTTCTTTCTATATTTCGGATATTAACCCCTTATCAGATATAGGATTTGAAAATATTTTCTCCCATTCTGTAGGTTGCATTTTCATTTCATTGACTGTTTCTTTTGCTGTGCAGAAGATTTTAGTTTGATGTAGTTAGTCCTTGCTGATTTTTACTTTTGTTGCTTGTACTTTTGGTGTCATATCCAAAAAATCATTGCCAAGATCAATGTCAAGGAAATTCTTCCCTACATTTTGTTCTAGAAGTTTTATGGTATCAGGTCTTATGTTTGTCTTTAATTCATTTCAAATTAATAATTGTGAGTGGTGTAAGATAAGGGTCCAATTTCATTTTTTGCATGTGTTTATTCAGTTTCCTCAACATCATTTGTTAAAGAGCCTGCCCTTTCCCCATTGAGTGTTTCTGGTCTCCTTGTTACATATAGGTTATTGTAGATACAGAGGTTTATTTCTTGGCTCTCTTTTATGTCTCATTGGTATATGTATCTATTTTTATGCCAGTATCATGCTGTTTTAATTACTATTGCTTTGTAGTATAGTTTGAATCAAGAAGTGTGATGCCTCTAGCTTTGTTCTGTCTCATGATTGCTTAGGCTATTCGGGTTCTTTTGAGGTTCCACACAAATTTTAGGGGCTTTTTTTCTACTTCTGTGAAAAATACCACTGGAATTTTGATATGGATTGCATTGAATTTGGGTAGTATAGACTTTTTAACAATGTCAATTCTTCTGATGCATGAACACGGGATATCTTTCCATTTATTTGTATCTTCTTCAATTTCTTTCATCAGTGTCTTTAGTTTTCAGTGTACAGATCTTTCACCCCCTTGGTTAAATTTATGCCTAAGTATGCTATTGTTTTTGATGCTATTCTAAATGGGATAGTTTTCAGACCCCTTTCAAGAAAAGACTAAGAGATAATATTTTGCTCTACTGTCTCTGTTTTGGGCTCTTAGCTTGCATGTGCAGCCATTCAGAACTGCTTTTTTGTTTACTACAATCCTATGAAACTCATGTACATAAGCCCTGTTGGCTATCAGTGCCAGTCCATCCAGGGCCCATCCCTGGATGGCAGCTACAGGTGGCAGCTGCAAGATCATTCCAGGGAGATACTGGCAACATGGTTTTATTGTTAGAGAAGGTCAGAGGGAGAAGGTAGAGGAAGTGTCCTCCAATTCTAAAGTCTCTGGAGAGATTGCAGTCAGCACCTAGACGTGTGGTTAATTAGAAGCTGGACCCTCAGGAGCTTGTAAAGTAAGCAGTTAGGCTCCTTTCAGGGAAAGACTGGGAGGTGAGCATTTTTGCCTGCTCCCTCTGCACTGAGTCCTGGGAGGATAGCTTCTATGATTGCTCTAACACCTATTAAGAAGTGCTTCTTTGTTTACTACAGTCTTGTAAATCTTCTGGATATAAGCCCTTTTGGCTTTCAGAGCTAAGTATTTTTGGGGCCAGTATCTTGGGTGAAAGCCTTTAAAGTTGGGGTGTTATATGTGCAGTCCAAACCCTTCATCCTTGAGGGAAAAGCTGGGAGTTGGGGGTTCTCTCTCAATTGTGTGGCACCTTGCAAGGGTATGGTTTATGGTGAGAGTGTCTCAGAATTTCTTACCCATTTCAATATGGATATTTTGTCATTTGCCTGATGTGTAGGTATTGCTCATCTGGTTTCTGGATTCTTTCCAAGGAAATTCCTCCATGTGTAGCTGCACATTCAGTGTGTCCATGGAAGGAGGGAAGTTCAGGAACCTCATATGTCACCATCTTGGTTGACTCTCTGCTCATCTTTCTACTGTGTCATTTTTGTCTCTTTATCAATTTTTAGGATCTCTTTATGTATTTTGGAAGTGCATGGTTTGCCTATTATTTATGTTGCAAATATTTTCTCTTAGCCTGTGACTTGTCTTTAAAAATGATGATAATTTTCTTGCACAAAAATGTTCACTTTAATGTGTTCAAATTTAGCAATCACTTTCTTAAGTTTTTGGTTTTCTGTGTTCTCTTTAAAAAGACATTTTATACTTTCAATCCATAACTATATTCTCCTATACGTTTTCTTCTATTTTTATGATTTTCGTTTTGGTAGTTAAATCTTTAATACTACTGGAATGTACTTTTATGAATAGTGTGGGATAGGGAACTAAAGATAAAGTTTTTTTCCCCAATTTGGCCAGTTTTCCAGAACTACTTGTTGAATATTTTATTCATTTCCCACTTATTTGATAGATCACTTTTGTCCTGTGCTAAATTCCCATATACACACTGGTCTGTTTCTGGATTCTTTATTCCTGTACATTTATGTATTTGTACATCCTTTATACTAATACAAGGCTATTTTAATCACTATAGCTTTATAATCTGTTTTGATATTTAATGAGGCACTTCCCTTATCTTTGTTCTTTTTAAAAATTATCTTGGCTATTCTCACATATTCAATATGCAACAAGAATTTTAAACAAAATTTGTCAAGTCCCATTAAAAAATCTTGTTGGGATTTGGATTTGGATTGCATTGAATTTGTAAATTAATTTGGGGGGAATTGATATTTTTACAATAGCGTATCTTATTAATAAGAGTAATATATCTTGCCATGTTTCTGATTTATTTAAATCTTTCTACAAAGTTTTATACTTTTCTCCATGAAAGTCTTGTAGATCTTTGGTTGGATTTATTCCTAGGAATGTAATAAATTTTGTTGTGAGTGTAAATGGTAACTTTTTTAAAAATTACATTTTCAAACTGTAGCTGCTATATTGAAATGCAATGAAATTTTACATATTGATGATATTTCTGACAGCATTGCTCAACTTTTATTTATTTAGTATTTTTCTATAGATTATTTTGAGCTTTTTAATGTAACCAACTATATTGCTTATTAATAATGACAGTTTTATTTATTATTTTCTAATTCTTAGCACTTTTTATCTCTGTTATTTTTGTTCTTGGTGTTTTGTTTAATCTTACTGTAATGGCTAAAAGTTCTTGAAAAGCACTGAATAGTAGTTGTGATAGTAGAAGTTGTTGAATAGTAATGGACATCCTTGTCTTCTTCCTAACTTTGAAGAGAATACTTCAAAGCTTTCACTCTTCAGTGTGATGTTTTGCTGTATATTTTGATAGAAACCTGTTATCAGTTAAAGATAACTCTTATCTGTGGTGGATATTGCTAGTTGTCCACCCAATATTTAGTGTCCCCTTCTTCCTCACTAATAGAACTCTAATATTTTTTGGTTAGAAATGCACTCACATGTTTTTAAATGACATTTTTTTACTTCCCTTGCACGTAAGGATGTTCAGGCAATACAATGCTGGACAATGAGTTGTCAGAGAAAGTTATTTGGTGGAACTTTTGGGAAAGATCTTAAAATGCATGTGTGTTTAGAGGAGGAAAGTAAACTCAAATGACACATATATTTTGCCTTCATACTTGTTCTGTCTTCCTCCCTGAAATGTATAATGAGTGTCAGCAGCCATCTTGTGTCCCACTATAAAAGAAAAGCCAAAAAATCGAAGACCTTAACCTAGCATCCTTGAGCCACTGTAACAACCCTGGACTGCCCATGTCAGTACTAGATGTTATGATGAGAAAAAAAGGGCACTATCATATTTAAGGCTATTTGGATTTTTTGATACACAAATACAGTTTCAAAATGTCTTCTTGTCGGGGGGCTGGCCCCGTGGCCGAGTGGTTAAGTTCGTGCGCTCCGCTGCAGGCGGCCCAGTGTTTCGTTGGTTCGAATCCTGGGCATGGACATGGCACCACTCGTCAGACCACGCTGAGGCAGCATCCCACATGCCACAACTAGAAGAACCCACAACGAAGAATACACAACTATGTACCGGGGGGCTTTGGGGAGAAAAAGGAAAAAATAAAATCTTTAAAAAAAAAAAAAAAAAAAAATGTCTTCTTGTCCTAATATGTGAAGATTCTTTTTTTAAATCACTCATTTTTAAGATAGGCAATTCTCTCATATGGTTCAAAATTTGAAAGTTAGGAAAGATTATATGGATAGTAAGTGTTCCTTCTACCCCTTGATCCCCAATCACTCATTCTCCCTCCTCAAGAGGAACTAATGTTTTCTTATGTATGTGTATATTATATGTGTGTGTGTGCACTTGAACACAAGTGCAAATATATATATATATATATACTAAAATATATATATACACTAAAAATACTGATGAGGTAAATACGTATATACAAGTAAACGTATTTGTGTATTTCATTTCTCTCTTTTTTCCCACGAGTCTATGCTGTACACACTGTTTTATACCTTGCTTTTTTACTTAATATAAAAATTCTTTAAAAAGTCCAAAATGCGAGGGTTTTTAATATTATCTTTTTGCTATTGATTTTTATCTTAATTGCATGGTGGTAAAATAAATTGAACTAGGTAAAAGAAATTCTTTGGTATTTGTAGAGACTTAATTTATGGCCTAATACGAAGTCAATTTTTGTAAATTTCCACGAGCGCTTTAGAAGAATGACTATTCTTTAATTGTTTGGTGCAGAATTTTGTATATATAACCACTTGATCAAGCTTGTGGTTTGTTGTTAAAATCTCCTTTATTCCTACAAATCACTTTTCTGCTTAATCTGTCAGTAATTGAAAAGCATACACTAAAATCTCTCACTATGAAGGCAGATTTTTTAATTTTCCTTTTAATTTTTGCTTTTTGAAGATAACTTATTATGGATTATGTATTTATGACTATCATATCTTCAGTGCCTGAATATTATTTCATCATGTAACAACCTTTTTAAAAATTCTCAATAACGTTTTTATCCTTAACTAATGGGGTCTGATATTAACATTGCCCCATCAACTTTCTTTTTGTTATTTGCCTGGTATATTGTATTCTATCCATTTACTTTCATTTTTTCTGTGTCCTTATGTTTTAAACATGGCTCTTGTAAACTACAGGACCTAGCTTTGTTTTTGTTTTTTACTCCAATCTACCAATCTCTGACTTTTTATGAGTGAGTTTAGTTCATCTACATTGACTGTGGTTACTGATATATTTGAATATGTTTCTGCTATCTTTTTTTTTTGAGCTTTGTACATATCATGCTTTTTCTATACTTCTTCCCCTGTGTTTTCCTATGTTCTTTTATATAAATCTGTTAAAAATTCTATTTTAACTCTACTGATTTGAGAGCTAAACAATACTTTTTAGTGTTTAGTGGTTACCCTTGATTCTACATGCATAAATAACAAATTCTAAATGTAGTCAACATCTTGAAGCTCCTCCCCCAAAATACAAGGCTGCTTTAACCCTGACCACAATTTTCTTCTGTTGTCTACTATGTTAATTCTCTTTTTTTACACTTACACTATTTTTAACAACTTTATTAAGGTATAATTGATATAATAAACTACACATTTTTAAAGTGTAAAATTAGATAAGTTTTGACATGTGTATAAAACCATGAAACCATCATCACAATCAAGATAATGAACATATCCATCACTCCCAAATGTTTCTTTGTGCCACTTTGCAATTTCTCCCAGCTATCTTGAAACATTGATGTGCTTTCTGTCAGTATAGATTAGTTTGAATTTTCTAGAGATTCCTTAAATGCAATCATACAGTATATATATTTCATCAGGCTTATTTCACTCTGAATAATTATTTTGATATTCATTCATGCTGTTGTGCCGGTGGTTCACTTCTTTATATTACTGAGTAGCATTTTATTGTATGGATCATACTGAAATGTTTATGCACCTACCTATCAATGGCCATTTACATTGTGTCCAGATTTTGGTTATTAAAAATTAAGCTGCATGAACATTTGTGCACAAATCTTGTATGGGTGTATTCTTCATTTCTCTTTGGTAAATATCTAGGAATAGAAAGGCCAGATCATATTGTAAGTGTACATTTAACTTTTTAAAAAACTCCCAAGCTGTTTTCCAAAGTGGTTTTACCATTTTACATTCCAGCTACCAGCATATAAGGCCTCCAGTTCCTCCACATCCCAGCCAACAGTGGTATATATTATGGTTTTAATTTGCTCTTTTCTAATTACTGATAATGCTAAGCATCTTTTCATGTGCTTATTTTCCATCCATATTAGCTTTTTTGGTAAAGCCTTCAAATTGGTTGCCCATTTTGTTATTAGATTGTTTATTTTCATAGCATTAAGTTTCAAGAATTCTTTATATAGTCTAGATAAAAATTGTTTATCAAAATGGGCTTTGAAAATACATTCTCTCCATCTTTGGTTTGTCTTTTCATTCATCTAACAGTGTCTTTTGAAAACCAGAAGATTTTAATTGTGATTAAGTACAATTTATCTTTTATTTTAAGTGGGTTATGCTTTTGGCATCATATCTAAGAATTGCCTAACTCAAGAGTATTGCTCTCCTCAGCATGCCATAAAAAGATACCACAGACTGTGTGGCTTCAACAGCAGACATTTCTTTTCTCACAGTTATGGAGCCTGGAAGTCCAAAATCAAGGTGCTGGCAAGGTTGGTTCCTGGTGAGATCTCTCTTCCTGGCTTGCAGATGGCTGCCTTTGTATGGACTTTACTTTATAAATGCACAGGAGAAAGAGACACAGAGAGAGAGAGAGAGAGAGAGAGAGATCTGATGTCTTTTCCTCTTTTTATAATCACACCAGTCCTATTAGATTAGGGCCCCACCCTTATGAATTCATTTGACCTTAATTACCTCTGTAAAGGCTCTGTCTCCAAGTACAGTCACATTACGGGTAAGGGTTTCAACATAAGAATTTTAAGGGGACACAATTCAGTCAATAACACCAAAGAACAAAGATATTCTCCTGGTTTGCTTCTAGAAGGTTTATAGTTGCAAGTTTATATTTAGGTCTATAAGCCATTTTTTAGTTAATTTCTGTATATGGTGCCAAGTGTGGACAAAGTTCCTTTTTTGTATACATATGTCCAATTCTTTCAGTAACATTTGTTGAAAATACTGCCATTTCATCACTGAATTTCCCCAAAATCAGTTGTCTGCATATGTGTGTGTTTATTTCTGGACTCTCAATCTGTTCCATTTATCTATATGTCTATCCTTATGCTAGTACTACACTATCTAGACTGATTACCTTATAGTAAATTTTGAAATCAGAAAGCAAAAGTCCTCCAACTTTGATTTTTTTCTCAAGATTGCTTTGATAATTCTGAATCCTTCACATTTCCTTATGAATTTTAGGATCAACTTATCTATTTCTGCAAAAAAGAGGTTGTTAGGTTTATAGGATTATCATTGTGATTGCATCAAATCTATGGATCAATTTGGGGAGAATTACATCTTAAAAACATTTCAGTCTTAATAACATTGAGTTTTCCAATACAGGAACAAAATATATCTCTTCATTTATTTAGATCTTCTTTAATTTCACTCAGCAATATTTTATGGTTGTTTTGAATATTCTTGCACATTATTTCTCAGATTTATCTTTAAGTATTTCCATATTTTTGATGTTACTGAAATGACATTTTTTGAAATTTCAATTTTTGATATTTCATTGTAATATATAGACATAAAATGTATTTTTATATTGATCCTGCATCATGAAATCTTATTAAGCTCACTTATTTCTAGTAGATTTTTTGAAGATTTCACCAGATTTTCCACATAGATACAGTTGTGCATCACTTAATGACAAGGATATATTCTGAGAAATGAGTTTGTAGGAGATTTTGTTGTGTGAGCTTAGGTATACCTAGTAAGTGTAAGTGTGCTTACACAAACCTAGGTGATATAGCCTACTACATACCTAGACTCTATCGTATAGTCTATTGCTCCTAGACTACAAAACTGTATGACATGTTACTGTACAGAATACTGTAGGCAACTGTAGCACAATGGTAAGTATTTGTGTATCTAAACATAGAAAAGGTATAGTAAAAATACAGTATAAAAGATTGAAAATGGGGCTCCGACTCGGTGGAGTAGCAGTTAAGTTTGTGTTTTCTGCTTCAGCGGCCCAGGATTTGCTGGTTCAGATCCCAGGCATGGACCTATGCAATGCTTATCAAGCCATACTGTGGCAGGTGTCCCACATATAAAGTAGAGGAAGATAGGCACAGATGTTAGTTGAGGCCAATCTCAGCAAAAAGAGGAGGATTGGTGGCAGATGTTAGCTCAGGGCTAATCTTCCTCCACAAAAAATAAAAAGATTAAAAATGGTACACCTGTATAGGGCACTTATCATGAATGGAGCTTGCAGAACTACAGGTTACTCTAAGTCAATGAGTAAGTGATGAATGAATGTGAAGGCCTAGGACATTACTGTACACTACTGTAGACTTTATAAACACTGTATAATTTGGCTACAGTAAATTTATAAGAAATATTTTTCTTTCTTCAATAATAATTAATCTTAGCTTATTGCAGATTTTTTAATTTATAAACCTTTTAGTTTTTTTAACTGTTTGACTCTTTTGCAGCAACACAGCTTAAAACACAAACACATTATACAGCTATACAAAAATATTTTATTTCTTTATATCCTTATGCTATAACCTTTTTCGTATTTTTAAAATTTATTTATTTTTACTTTTTAAACTTTTTTGTCAAAAACTAACACACAAACCCACACTGCCTAAACTGCACCGAGCCAGAATCATCAACATCATTGTCATCCATCTACATGCCTTGTCCTACTGGAAGGTCTTCAGGGGCAATAACACACATGGAGCTGTCATCTCCTGTGATAACAATGCCTTCTTCTGTAATACCTCCTGAAGGACCTGCCTGAGGCTCTTCTTGAGGAGGTGTCACTCTTTTCAGAAATGTGTTCATAGTGGCTTCCTTGGTTTGTTTCTTTGTTTTTAATCATAGGTTTATTTTTAAGTAGATAATTCACCTTGAACATTCCTCTATATTAGTGAAAACATTTTGGTTATGGGATCCATGTTTTCAAACTTTATAAGAAGCTTGTTAAGATTTGAAAAACTTCTATTAAACCCTTCACTATAAATTTTCTTGGGGTTCTTCTTTTTCTTTTCCTGCAGTTTCCTTTTCTCTTGACTCTTCTTCAACTATGCATTCCTGTTCTAGTTCCAACAACTCCTCCTTAGCCAATTCCTAGGAACAACCTCTAGGAGCTCTTCAATATCATCCTCATCCTTGGAAAATTCATTGAAGTAATGGACTAATCTCTTGAGTGTCTTCTTCAAGGTGCCGTTCATACGCTCCTTGGTGATATCACCACAAGACCAAGCAAGGCTCTTGATGCAGTTGTAGATGTTGTAATCCTTTCAGAGTTGCATCAGTGTTTTCTTAGTGTCTTCCTCAGTTGCAGCAATAGCCTGGGTAGAGGTCCTCCTCAGGTAGTAGGCCTTAAAAGCTGCTATAACTCCTTGACCCGTTACTTGGATCAAAGAGGTGGTATTTGGAGGGAGAAACACCACTTTGATATTGGGATGAAGATAACCAATAAAAGCAGGTTGACTGGGAGCATTATCAACAATAAGCAAAATCTTGAAAGGTATGTGATTCTCCAAACAGTATTCTCCATTTTGCTGGCACAACATTTCAGGAGGGCATTTTGGGAGATGAGCTGGGTCATCCATGACTTCTTATTGCTCCTGTAGTACACTGGTAGTGTGTGCTTATTGATATGCTTGAAAGCCCCGGGGTTCTCACTGTGCCATATCACAAAGCATTTCAATTTGTAGCCTCCAACATTGCCCCCAAGCAAGACTGTTATCTTGTCCTTAAAAGCCTTGCAACCTGGCATTGACTTGGCCTCCTTATGGATGAAAGTACTTTCAGGCATCCATTTCCAGAATAGGGAGGTTTCATCCATATTGAATATTTGTTCTGGCAAATAGCTTTCCTCCACAATTGGCTTATCTAGAGTTTCCAAAAATTCTTCAGCTGCCTTCACCTCAGCACTCACAGACTCACCAGTCACTTTCAAATTATGTAATGAATAGCAATTCTTGGATTGTTTAAACCACCCAGAACTAGCAGTAAATTCAACCTTGTATTCAGGTCCAGCCTTTCCTTTAACATCACAAACAAACTTTGCTTTGGCCACAATTGTCATTGTGATGAGTAGAATGCACTTCTGTGTCTGGTTTTCAGTCCAGGTCATTAGAAGCTTCCCCATGTCTGATATAAGCTTTCTCAAATTTTTTTTAGTCTTGCTGCCTTCAATGAAGCAGATCCTTTAATAGGTTCCATCAGTTTGCTCTTGTTGTTCAAGATAGTAGCTATGGTAAAATGAGACATCCCTGACTAGCAATCAATAAACATCACTGATTTCCTACCTTTGTAGCCCTAATCACTTTTAATTCTGTTTTCAGGTAAATCACGTGATGTGGCCTCTTAGTGGAAACATTAGCAGTGGATTTTGTATATTTAGGGGCCATGATGAACAAAACAACAGGAAAGTAAATCAAGCACAAGAGAAAATGATGCAATCAAGTGATACAGTAAACACAAGATGTATGAGGATGCTGCCGGTGTAACAAGGCACACTGTTCTACAGTAAATTAGTTTTTTGTAAGAAGAAAGAGTACACTTTAAAATTACAATAAAAAGTATAGAATGGTATAGTAGATACACAAAACCAGTAACATAGTCATTTATTAGCATTATCAAGTGTTATATACCATACATAATAGTTTGTGCTGTACTTTTGTATGACTGGCAATGCAGTAGGTTTGTTTATACCAGGATCACCACAAACATGTAACTAATGCATTATGTCATGACATTACAATGGCTATAACATCACTATTTGACAGGAATTTCTCAGCTCCGTTATAATCTTATGGAACCACCATCTTTTATGTGGTTCATCATTGACCAAAACGTCATTATGCAGCACCTGACTGTGACGATGTTGTCCATCAATAAATCAATTTTACTTCTTCCTTTCTAATCTGAATTCATTTTTTATTGAGTTAATGATAGGTTACAATCTTGTGAAATATCAGTTGCACATTAATGTTTGTCAGTCGTGTTGGAGATGCACCACTTCACCCTTTGTGTCCACCCCCCAACCCACCTTTCCCCTGGTAGCCACTAATCTGTTCTCTTTGTCTACATTTGTAAATTCTTCATATGAGTGGAGTCATACAGAGATTATCCTGCTCTAACTGGCTTATTTCACTTAACATAATTCCCTCAAGGTCCATCCATGTTATTGAAAATGGAATGATTTTGTTCTGTTTTGCAGCTGAGTAGTATTCCTTTGTATATATATATATATACCACATCTTCTTTATCCATTCATCTGTTGATAGGCACTTAGGTTCCTTCCATGTCTTGGCTATTGTAAATAATGCTGCAATAAACATGGGAGTGCATAGGACTTTTGGAATTGCTGACTTCATGCTCTTTGGATAGATACCCAGTAGCGGAATAGCTGGGTCGTATGGTAGTTCTATTTTTAATTTTTTGAGGAATCTCCATACTGTTTTCCATAGTGGCTGCACCAGTTTGCATTCCCACCAGCAGTGTATGAGAGTTCCTTTTTCTCCACAACCTCTCCAACATTTGTTACTATTAGTTTTAGATATTTTTGTCATTCGAATGGGTGTAAGGTGATAGCTTAGTGTAGTTTTGATTTGCATTTCCCTGATGATCAGCGATGATGAAAATCTTTTCATGTGCCTATTGGCCATCTGTATATCTTCTTTGGAGAATGTCTGTTCATGTCTCCAGCCCATTTTTTGATCGGGTTTTTTGATTTTTTGTTGTTGAGTTGTGAGAGTTCTTTATATATTATGGATATTAAGCCTTTGTCAGATATATGACTTGAAAATATTTTTTCCCAGATAGTGGGTTGGTTTTTTGTTTCAATCCTGTTTTCATTTGCCTTGAAGAAGCCCTTTAGTCTGATGAAGTCCCATTTGTTTATTCTTTCTATTGTTTCCCTTCTCTAAGAAGACACAGTGTCTGAAAAGATCCTTTTTATACTCATGTCAAAGAGTGTACCTGCCTACGTTTTCTTCTAGAAGCCTTATGGTTTCAGGTCTCACCTTTAGGTCTTTGATCCATTTTGAGTTTATTTTGGTGAATGGTGAGAAAGAATGGTCAATTTTCATTCTTTTACATATGGCTTTCCTGTTTTCCCAGCACCATTTGTTGAAAAGACTTTCTTTTCTCCATTGTATGCCCTCAGCTCCTTTGTCAAAGATAAGCTGTCTATAGATGTGTGGTTTTATTTCTGGGCTTTCAATTCTGTTCCATTGATCTGTGCACCTGTTTTTGTACCATACCATGCTGTTTTGATTACTGTAGCTTTGCAGTATGTTTTGAAGTCAGAGATTGTGATGCCTCCCGTTTTGTTCTTTTTTCTCAGGATTGCTTTAAGCAATTCGGGTTTTTTTGTTGCCCCATATGATTTTTAGGATTCTTTGCTCTAATTATGTAAAGAATGTCATTGGTATTCTGATTGGGATGGCGTTGAATCTGTAGATTGCTTTAGGTAGAACGGACATTTTAACTATGTTTATTCTTCCAATCCATGTACATGGAATGTCTTCCCATCTCCTTATGTCGTCATCCAATTCTCTCAGAAAGGCCTTGTAATTTTCATTATATAGGTCCTTCACTTCCTTAGTTAAATTTACCCCAAGGTATTTTATTCTTTTTGTTGCGATTGTGAATGGTATTGTATTCTTGAGTTCTTTTTCTGTTGGTTCATTACTGGAGTATAGAAATGCTACTGATTTATGCAAATTTATTTTATACCCTGCAACTTTGCTGTAGTTGTTGATTACTTCTAACAGTTTTCCAATGGATTCTTTGGGGTTTTCTCTATATAAGATCATGTCGTCTGCAAACAGCGAGAGTTTCACTTCTTCCCTCCCTATTTGGATTCCTTTTATTCCTTTTTCTTGCCTGATTGCTCTGGCCAGGACCTCCAGTACTATGTTAAATAAGAGTGGTGATAGAGGGCATCTTTGTCTTGTTCCTGTTTTCAGGGGGATTGTGCTCAGTTTTTTCCCATTGAGTATGATGTTGGCTGTGAGTTTGTCATATACGGCCTTTATTATGTTGAGATAGTTCCCTTCTATGCCCATTTTGTTCAGAGTTTTTATCATAAATGGCTGTTGGATCCTGTCAAATATTTTCTCTGCATCTATTGAGATGATCATGTGGTTTTTATTCCTCAGTTTGTTGATGTGGTGTATCACATTGATTGATTTGTGGATGTTGAACCATCCCTGTGTTCCTGGTATGAATCCCACCTGATCATGATGTATGATCCTTTTGATGAATTGCTGAATTCTGGTTGCCAAAATTTTGTTTAGAATTTTTGCATCTATGTTCATCAGTGATATTGGCCTGTAGTTCTCTTTTTTGGTGGTGTCCTTGTCAGGCTTTGGTATCAGTGTGATGTTGGCCTCACAGAATGTGTTAGGAAGAGTTCCATCCTCCCTAATTTTTTGGAATAGCTTGAAAAGGATAGGTATTAAATCCTCTCTGAAAGTTTGGTAGAATTCCCCAGGAAAGCCATCTGGTCCTGGGGTTTTATTCTTTGGGATGTTTTTGATTGCTGTTTCAATCTCTTTCCTTGTGATTGGTGTGTTCAAATTGTCTGCTTCTTCTTGAGTGAGCTTTGGGAGATTGTAGGAGTCCAAGAATTCATCCATTTCCTCTAGGTTATCCATTTTGTTTGCATATAGTTTTTCGTAGTATTTTCTTATAATCCATTGTATTTCTGCAGAGTCTGTCGTTATTTTTCCTCTTTCATTTCTGATTTTGTTTATTTGAGCTTTCTTCCTTTTTTTCTTTGTAAGTCTGGCTAGGGGTTTGTCAATTTTATTTATCTTCTCAAAGAACCAGCTCTTTGTTTCATTGATCCTTTCTATGACCTTTTTCATTTCAATAGCATTTATTTCTGCTCTGATTTTTATTATTTCTCTCCTTCTGCTGACTTTGGGCTTTATTTGTTCTTCTTTCTCTAATTCAGTTAGGTGTAGTTTAAGATTGCTTATTCGGGATTTTTCTTGTTTGTTAAGATGTGCCTGTATTGTGATGAATTTTCCTCTTAATACAGCTTTTGCAGTATCCTATATGAGTTGGTATGGCATGTTATCATTTTCCTCTGTTTCCAGGTGTTTTTTGATTTCTTCTTTAATTTTAATGATCCATTGCTTGTTCAGTAGCGTATTGTTTAGTTTCCACATCCTTGTGCCTTTCTCAGCTTTTTTCTTGTAATTAATTTCTAGCCTTATAGCATTATGATCAGAGAAGATGCTTGTTATTATTTCAATTTTTTTAAATGTGTAGAGGTTTGCCTTGTTTCCCAACATATGGTCTATCCTTGAGAATGTTCCATGTGCACTTGAGAAGAATGTGTTTTCTGCTGTTTTAGGATGAAGCGATCTATAAATTGTATTAAGTCAAATTGTTTTAGTTTTTCGTTTAGCTCAACTATTTCCTTTTTGATTTTCTGTCTGGATGATCTGTCCCTTGTTGTGAGTAGGGTGTTGAGGTCCCCTACTATTATTGTGTTGCTTTTAACATCCTCCTTGAAGTCTGTTAATAGTTGCATTATGAACTTTGGTGCTCCTATGTTGGGTGCACAGATATTTATAAGTGTTATTTCTTCTTGATGAAGTGTCCCTTTGATCATCATATATTGTCCCTCTATGTCTCTCTTTACCTGCCTTATTTTGAAATCAGTTTTGTCTGATATGAGTATTGCAACACCTGCTTTCTTTTGTTTGCTATTAGCTTGAAGTATTGTCTTCCACCCCTTCACTCTGAGCCTGTGTTTGTCCTTGGGGCTGAGATGTGTTTCCTGGAGGCAACAAATTGTTGGATCTTGTTCTTTAATCCATTTTGCCACTCTGTGTCTTTTTATTGGAGAGTTCAATCCGTTTACATTGAGGGTAACTATTGATGCATGTGGACTTAATGCTGTCAATCTGCCGCTCATTATCTGGTTTTCCTGTATTACCTTTCTTTCTCGTCCTGTGTGTTTTAGCCTACCCATTGACTACTGCAATTTCTTATGCTGGGTTTCTTAGATTTTTCCTTATTTATGTTTTGTGTCTGTGTTCTGTTTTTTAGTTTAGTGGCTACCCTGAAGTTTGTATTTAGATTCTCGTGTATAATATAGTCTATTCTCTGGTGGTCTCTTACTTATTTGGCCTAGACTGATTTAGTCCCTTTGCTCTTCCCCTCCTAAATTATTATTTTCATTTCTTATTCCAACTCATGTTATGAGTTTGTAGTTAGAATAAGATCGTCTTTGCTTTGGTAATTTCCTTACCTCTATCCTAATGCTATAGTTGGATATTTGCTATCCTATTCTGATGTATTCCCTCCTCTTCAACTTTCGATTGCTTTAGAATTGGTATTATTTCTTAAATACTTGAAAGGATTAACCAGTGAAACCCTCTGGATGTAGTGTTTTCTTTGTGGGAATATTTTTGAATTGAAAATTTAATTTTTAAACAGATTCAGGCTATTGACGTTATCCATTTCTTCTTAAGTGATTTCAGTAATTTTTGCCTTTCAAAGAATTTTCCCATTTCATCTAATTTGTCAAATTTGCTGGCATAAAGTTGTTCATAATGGTCCCTATTATCTCTTCAGTGTCTATAAAATCTGTAGTGATGTCACATGTCTATTTCTGATATTGGTAATTTGAGTCTTCTTACTTTTTCCTGGTCAGTCTGGCTAGAATTTTATCAATTTTCTTTCTCTCAAATAAAAAACATCTTTAAATTTCTTGGCTTCCTTCATTTTTTTTGTTCTCTGTTTCCTTAATTTTTAATCTAATCGTATTTCCTTTCCTTTATTTAGTTTGCTCTTTTTTTCTACTTTCTCATGGTTAAAGTTGAGGCTGTAGATTTAAGATTTCCTTCTTTTCTAATACAAGCATTTAGTGCTATAAATTTCTCTCTGAGTATTGCACTGTTGGCATCCCACAAATTTTGATATGTTGTGTTTTCATTGCATTTAGTTCAAAGTGCCTTCTAATTTCTTCTTTGACCCATGGGTTATTTAGAAATATGTTATATATAGGAGTTTTTGAGATATATTTTTATTTATTTCTAATTTAAATTTGTTGTGTTGAGAGATTTCTATTCTTTGAATATTTTTAAATTTATTGAGACTTGTTTTATGGCACAGAATGTGATCCACCTTGGATAATGTTTGAAAACTTGAAAATAATGTGTATTTTACTGTTGTTGGAAAAAGAGTTCTATAAATAATAAATTAGGGCAAGTTAGTTGACAGTATTGTTCAAGTTTTATATATCTTTGCTGGTTTTCTTAATATTTATCAATTATTGAAGAAAAGATATTGAAATATCTGCCTATAATTGTGGAGATATCTATTTCTCCTTGGAGTTCTCAGTTTTTGCTTCATATACATTTTTATTGAACTATAATTGAAATATAACATGTAATTTACATAGTGTGTAAGTTTAAGTTATGCAACATGTTGATTTGATACATTTATATATTGCAAAATGATTACCACCCCTATTACCCTATTATGTCAAAATATTTGTCAATTCTTTTTTTCAAGTTTTCAAACATTATCCAAGGTGGATCACATTCTATTCCATAAAACAAGTCTCCTTTCTCCTTGTGTGCTTTCAGCTCCCTTGTTGAATATTAGCCGTCCATAATGTGTGAGTTTATTTCTGGGCTCTCGATTCTGTTCCACTCATCTGTGTGTCTGTTTTTGTGCCAGTACTCTTGCTTTGTTGTATATTTGAAATCAGGGAGGATGATACGTCCATCCTTGTTCTTTTTTCTCAGGAATCCTTTGGCTATTCAGGGTCTTTAGTTGTTCCATATAAATTTTAGGATTCTTTCTTCTATGTCTGTGAAAAATGTCAGAATTTTGATGGAGATTGCATTGACTCTGTAGATTGCTTTAGGATGTATGGACATTTTAACTATGTTAAGTCTTCCAATCCAAGAGCATGGAATATTTTTCCATTTCTTTGTGTCTTCTTCAATTCCTTTCAACAATGTTTTATAGTTTTTGGTGGACAGATTTTTCAGCTCTCTGGTTAAGTTTATTCCTAGATATTTTATTCTTTTTGTTGCAGTTGTAAATGTAATTGTATTCTTAATTCCTCTTTCATTGTTAGTATATAGAAATGTGACCAATTTTTGTATGTTGATTTTTATACTGTGACATGACTGTATTCATTTATTATTTCTAAAAGTTTTTTAGTGGATTCTTTAGAGTTTTCTATATATAAAATCATGTCATCTGCAAAGAGTGACAGTTTCACTTCTTCTTTTCCAATATGGATCCCTTCTATTTCTTATTCTTGCTTGATTGCTCTGTGTAGGAGTTCAATATTATGTTAAATAAGAGTGGTGACAGTGGGCATTCTTGTCTGGTTCCTGTTCTTAGAGGGATAGCTTTCAGTCTTTCTCCATTGAGAATGATATTTTCTGTTGGTTTGTCATATATGGCCTTCATTATGTTGAGGTATTTTCCTTCTATACTCATTTTATTTAGAGTTTTTATCATAAATGGATACTGTATTTTGTCACATGCTTTCTCTGCATCTATTGAGATGATCATGTGATTTCTATTCTTCACTTTGTTAATGTGGTGTATCACGTTGATAGATTTGAGGATATTGGACCATCCCGTCATCCCTGGAATGAAATCCACTTGATCATGATATATGATCTTTTTAATGTGTTGTCAATTTGCTAGTAATTTGTTGAGGACTTTTGCATCGATGTTTGTTAGTGATATTGTCCTGTAATTTTCTTTTTTCATGTTGTCCTTGTCTGGATTTGGTATCAGGATAATTTTGGCTTCATAGAATGAGTTAGGAAGCCTCTCCTCCTCTTCAATTTTTTGGAAGAGTTTGAGAAGGATAGGTATTAAGTCCTCTTTGAATGTTTCATAGAATTCACTAGGGAAGACATCTCGTCCTAGACTTTTATTTTTTGGAGGTTTTTTTTTTTATGATTGGCACCTGAGCTAACAACTGTTGAAAATCTTCCTTTATATTCTCTGCTTTTTCTCCCCAAATCTCCCCAATACATAATTGTATACTTTAGTTGTGGATCCTTCTAGTTGTGGCATGTGGGATGCCACCTCAGCATGGCCAGATGAGCGGTGCCATGTTCCCACCCAGGATCCAAACCAGCGAAATCCTGGGCCACAGCAGCATAGTGCACAAATGTAATCACTTGCCTACGGATGCGGCCCTCTTGTGGGAGGTTTTTGATTGCTGTTTCAGTCTCACTACTGGTGATTGGTCTAATCAAATTCTCTACTTCTTCTAAGTCCAGTTTTGAAAGGTTGTATGATTCTAAGAATTTGTCCATTTCATCTAGATTATCCAATATGTTGGCATGTAGCTTTTCATAGTATTCTCTTATTATCTTTTGTATTTCTGAGGTGTCCATTGTAATTTCTCCTCTTTGATTTCTGATTGTATTTGAGCCTTCCGTCTTTTTTCTTGGTGAGTCTAGCTAAAGATTTGTCAATTTTGTTTACCTTTTCAAAGAACCAGCATTTGGTTTCATTAATTTTTTCTATTGAGTTTTAAGTCTCTATTTCATTTATGTCTGCTCTGATTTTTATTATTTCCTCCATTCTGCTGATTTTGGGCTTTGTTTGTTCTTCTGTTTGCAGTACCTTTACATGCGCTGTTAGATTGTTTATTTGGGATTTTTCTTCTTTGTTGAGGTAGGCCTGAATTGCTATAAACTTCCCTCTTAGAACCGCTTTTGCTGTATCCCATAGATTTTGGCATGTTGTATTTTCATTTTCATTTGTTTCCAGGAATTTTTGTGCTCACCTTTGATTTCTTCATTGATCCAATCCTTGTTCAGTAGCATTTTGTTTAATCTCCACATTTTTTCTGCTTTTCTGATTTCCTTCCTGTAGTTGATTTCTAGTTTCATACCTTTGTGGTCAGAAAAGATGCACTGTATTATTTCAATCTTCTTAAATTTATTGAGACTTGTTTTGTGTCTTAATACGTGATCAATCCTGGAGAAATTTCCATGTGCATTTGAAAAGGATGTGTATTCTGTGATTTTTGGATGGAATGTTCTATATATATGTATTAAGTTCAAGTGTGTTGTTTAAGGTCAGTGTTTCCTTACTGATATTCTGTTTGGATGATTTATCCATTGGTGTAAGTGGAGTGTTAAAGCCCCCTAATATTATTGTGTTACTGTCTATTTCTCCGTTCATGTCTGTCAATAATTGCTTTATATATTTAGGTGCTCCTATGTTGGGTTCATGGATATTTACAAGTGTTATATCTTCTTCTTAAATTGTTCCCTTTACCATTATGTAGTGCTCTTCTTTGTCTCTTGTTAGAGTTTTTGTTGTAAAGTCTATTTTGTCTGATATAAGTATTGGTACCCCTGCTTTCTTTTCTTTGTCATTTGCATGGAATATCTTTTTCCATCCTTTCACTTTCAGGTTTTGAGTGTTTTTAGGTCTGAAGTGTGTTTCTTGTATGCAGCACACATATGGGTCTTGTTTTTTATCCAATTGGCCACCCTAGGCCTTTTGATTGGAGCATTTAGTCCATTGATATTTAAATTAGCTATTGATAAATATGTATTTACTGCCATTTTGTTACTTTGTTTCTGGGTGTTTTAGTAATTCTTCTCTGTTCCTTTCTTTTTCTCTTGCTCTCTTCCCTTGTGATTTGATGGTTTTCTTTATTAATATGTTTGATTTCTTTTGTCTTACTTATTTGCTTACTTATTATGGATTTCTGATTGTGATTACCATGAGGATCCTATATAATATTCGATGCACATATCAGTCTATATTGAGTTGATAAACTCTTTAGCTTGACCTCTTTCTAAAAGCTATACTTTTTCACTCCTCTCCTCCTACACTATATGTTTTTGAAATCATATCTAATCTCTTGTTTTGTGTGTGTCTATCCATTACCTACTTATCATTGAAATAGGTAATTTTAGTACTTTTGTCTTTTATCTTTCATATTATCTTCACAGGTGACTGGTCTGCTACCTTAACTATATTTGTACCTTTAACAGTGATTTTATTGCCTGGTTTTCGGGTGGTTTTTTTTTCTTTTTTTGATAATTTTCTTATCCCTATTTCTGGTTATTGCTTTCCCACTTAAATAATTCCCTAGCATTTCTTGTAGCACTTGTTTCTTGGTGATAAACTCCTTTATTTTTTGCTTCTCTGGGAAGCTCTTTATCTCTCCTTCCATTCTGAATGACAACCTTGACGGGTAGAGTATTTTGGGCTATTGGTTTTTTGCATTTAGCACTTTAAATATGTCATGCCATTGTCTTCTCACCTGTAGGGTTTTGGCTGAGAAGTCTGCTGATAGCATTATGGGCTTGCTTTTGTATGTCACTTGTTGCCTTTCCCTTGCTGCTTTTAGAATTCTCTCTTTATCTTTAATTTTGGACATTTTAATTATAATATGTCTTGGTGTGGGCTGCTTTGGGCTCATCTTGTTTGGAGCTCTCTGTGTTTCCTTTACTTGGATGTCTATTTCCCTCCTTAGGTTAGGAAAATTTTCAGCTATTATTTCTTCAAATAAATTTTCTGCCCCTTTGTTTCTCTCTTCTCCTTCTGGGACACCTATAATATGAATGTTAGTGTGCTTGATATTGTCCCAGAGTTCCCTTAGACTGTTCTCATTTAGTCTAATTCTTTTTTCTTTTTTCTGTTCAGCTTGGGTGGTTTCCTCTAGTCTTTCCTCTAGCTTGCTAATCCATTCTTGTGTATCATCTACTCTGCCATTGACTCCCTCTAGTGGATTTTTCATTTCCAGTATTGTATTCTTCATTTCTGATTGGTTCTGTTTTATATTTTTCAGTTATTTGCTGCTGAGTTCACTGTGTTCATCCAGTCATCTGCCAATATCTGTAAGCATCCTTCGGAGTTTTTGTTTGAACTCTTTGTAGGGTAGGTTGCTTATTTCTGTTTAATTTAGTCCTTTTTTGAGGTTTTATCCTGTTCTGTTGTTTGCAATGTATTCCTTTGTCTCCTCATTTTATCTCTCTCTGTGCTTATGTCTATGTATTTGGTGAGTGGGCTACGTCTCCAGATCTTAAAGAAGTGGTCTTATGTAAGAAATGCTTTTTGAGCTCCAGCAGTGTACTTCCCTCTCAACACCAGTCCACATGATGCAGGAGTGACCCCTTTGTGGGCTACTTGCTTCCTTCTGCTTTGGCAGGGTTTCTCTTAATGCAGGTACCCAGGAAGTCTAGTCTTTCCTTCCCTGGCCAGCTGTTTGTAAATCCTGTTTGGGGAGCCTCAGCACCACTGGCTACAGGGTTTAACAACACACTCTTGTTGCAATTTTCCATTTAATTGGGTTGGTACCCAGTGTAGAGTGTTGCTAGACTCAGGGGCTTACAGTTGCTATAGGCCTCAGACCTACAACAGTGTTGTCAGTTGTCTTAGAAGTGAAGCTGATTGGGGCTGGCCCTAGGCATGGGAGCACTCAATTGTTTCAGGTTTTGGAAGGTGGGGGTTATCCTTTTATGGCTATTTGTGAAGCACAAGTCTTCTGCTGCTGATAAGCCTCACCCCCCACAGGACCACATACACCATCAACACTGTCTTGGTCCATGCTCACTTCCCAACCCCCTAGAGCATACCCCAATGCCCCACTGAAAATGCCCCCACCTCTCCACCAATGACCCCCACAGTTCTCCTGGTCTTCACACAGGCCCTGCCCCACAGAGGTAGACACACTCACCTACCTGTAGAGGATCAAGGCACACAGTCAATGCAGGCTGACAAGTAGCCCGAGGGCTTGCTGTTGGGTGGGGTTGGTCTCTAGGACGTGATGCCTGCCCTGGCTGAACTAGACTAAATCTGTACTCTAGTGGGTGTGGCAGACCCGTGGGATAACAGTCCGGGGAAAGTACGTCAGTGGCATCTGCCTGTCTTGTCTGTGTTGGCACACCTGGAGTAGGTGACAACAATGTCCCCCACCAACATCTCAGTCTCCAGAAAGGTCTCTCCTCTCACTGAGATGCACTCAGAGTCTACCAGGTGAGTATCTTTTCACCAAAGGACTGTCAGTCTCCTTTATGGTGATTTTAGGTTGCTGAGACAGGTGAGCTTGTGCGTGGGCCCTTTAAGACCTGGGTCTTTTCAGCTTTCATCAAATAGCTTTACTGGGGGTATTCCAGCAGCAGTTAATAGCCAGCAAAGCCAGATAGAAAGACTCTTGTCTTAGTTGTGCTGAGTCTGAAGGATGCTTATAGCAGTATTGGGCCCCTGCTCAGGACCTCATTTCTCTAGGGAGGGCTGCATACCTTAGGGTAGCTCCCCCCTGGCCAGCTGAGACACTCTGCTGCTCCTGAAGGTGGCTTTTTTTCTCTCCAGAAGGAATTTCTTCCTCTTCCTCCTTAATCAGGACTGTCACTTGTTGTAAGTGTTCTTTTTATCCAGTTTTCACTTTTCTATCAGGGTAGTTTTTCCAAAAATAGTTGTATCCTGCTTTCATTCATGGGAGGACATGAGTTCAGAGTCTGCCTACACTGCCATCTTGCCGAGATCCTCTTTTATTTTTCTTACTTAATTGTTCTGGCTGGGACTTCCAATACTATGTTGAATAAAAGTAATAAGAGTGGACATCCTTGTCTTTTTCCTGATCTTAGAGGAAAAACCTTCAGCTTTTCACCTGTGAATATGATGTTATCTGTGGACTTGTCATATATGGCCTTTATTATTTTGAAGTAGGTTCCCTCTATACCCCCTTTGTTGAGAGTATTTTATTATGATTGTTGAATTTTTTCAAATGCATTTTATGCATCTATTAAGATATTAATATAATTTTTATCCTTAATTTTTTAAATATTTGATATCATATTTATTGATTTGCAGATGTTAACCATCCTTGCATTCTTGGAATAAATCCCACTTGATCATGGTATATAATCCTTTTATTGTATTGTTGAATTCAGTTTGCTGATGTTTTGTTGAGGATTTTTGCATCTAGGTTCATCAGGAGTATTGGCCTGTAATTTTCTTTTGTTGTGGTTTCCTTCTGTGGCTTTGGTGTCAGCATAATTTTGGCCTCATAAAATGTGTTTGGAAGTGTTCTCTCCTCTTCTATTTTTTGGAAGAGTTGAGAAGTATTGGCATTAACTCTTTGAATATTTGGTAGAATTCACCAATGCAGACGTCTGTTCCTGGACTTTTGTTTCTTGGGAGGGTATTGATTACTGATTCATCTCCTTACTAGTAATCAGTCTAATACAGTTTTATGTTTCTTCATGATTCAGTCTTGAAAGGTTGTATGTTTATAGGAATTTATCCACTTCTTGGTTGTCAAATTTGTTGGAGCATAATGGTCCATAGTAGTCTCTGAAGATCCTTTGCATTTCTGTGCTATCAGTTGTAATATCTTCTCTTTCATTTTGATTTTATTTTGTTTCCTTTGTTAGTCTAGCTAAAAGTTTATCAATTTTGTTTATCTTTTCGAAGAACCAGCTCTTGGTTTCATTGACCTTTTCTGCTGTCTTTTTAATCTCTATATCATTTATTTCTGCTCTGATATTTGTTATTTTCACCCTTCTACTAAATTTGGGCTTTGTTTGTTATACTTTTTCTATTTCCTTGAAGCATATAATTAGATTACATATTAGATATTGGGCTTGTTTCCTGAGGTAGGCATTTCATTATCACCATGAATTTCCCTCTTAGAACTGCTTTTGGAAGTTGGTGTTGAGATAGTGGCATATGGCAGAATCTGAACTAACCTCCTTCCACAAACAAAACCAAGCTACAACTAATCTTGGAACAATTACCCCTGAGAGAGAACTGAAATCTGGATAGAAAGAATTGTCACAACAAGGGACAGTCCTCACTGAGGTAGAAGAGTCAGAAATTCCTTCTGGAGAGAAAAAAGCCACATTTGCAAGCAGCAGCATTTCACAGCCAGCCAGGAGCAATCCTAAGGTATTGAGCCTTTCCTGGGGGAGTGAGGTACCTGAATGGGGGAGAATTACTGCTATAAGCATCCTTAAGGCTCAGGACAACTGATATGAGCTTCATAATATCTGGCTTTGCTGGCTATTAACTGCAACAGGGACTACCCCCAGAAAATATATTGAATATAAGTAGAAGAAAGGTGTCTCTCAAAGGGCCCACACACAAATTCACTCACTTCAGAAAGTAACCTAAAATCACCAGAAAGAAAGGTACACAGTCCTTTGGTTAAAAGAGACACAATTGTTGGACTCTGGGTGCATCTTGGTGAGAGGCAAGATCTCTCCAGGGACTGAGACATTGGTGGAAGCCATCATTGTGGCCTAGTACATGCATGATGACACAGACGCAGGCAGATGCTATTGGAGTTCATCTCCTGACCTGTTAGTCCAGGGTATTCCCAGCCCACTAGAGTGCCAATTTAATCCAGCCCAGCCAAAGGCATGCAGCTGGCCCTAGGTACTGACCCTGCCCAACAGCAGGCCCATGGGCAACATTTTGACTTCATAGACTGGGTGCCTCTATCCTCTTCAGGCAGGCAAATGAGTCTGCCCATGCAGGGCAGGGCATGCATGAGGATTGATGGAGTGTTTGGGACATTGGTAGAGTGTGTGGGGCCTCTGCAGTGGGGTGACTGGGTATTACCTGCAGTGGGTAACCACAGAGCCAGACATGTGCATGGGCCAGAACTGTGTTGATGGTGTCTGTGGACCTGTGGGCCATAGGACTTATCAGCAACAAAAGATCTGTGCTTCACAAGTAGCCACAAGATCCTGAGAGAGTTGACAACAGCATTGTAGGCCAGAGGTCTACAGCAATTGTAGGCCCCTGAGCCTAACAACCAGCCACACCAGGGGCCTACTCACTTAACAGAAAAACAGCAATGGGAATGTGCTATTAGACTATGCAGCCAACTGTTCTGGGGCTCCCCAAACCAGATAAAGTGACTGGAGGCTACTTAGCTGCAACAAGCAGCTAAGAATTACAACTAGCTGACCAGGGGAACAGCCTGGACCCCCTGGGCACCTAAAGCAAGAGCAACCCTGCCATAACAGAACATGTAGTCCACACAAGAGTCACTCCAGGAACATCTGGAACTGGTGATGAGAGGGAAGCACACTGCTGGGCCTCAAAAAGCATCTCTAACATAAGGCCACTTCTCCAAGATCAGGGGACATAGTTTACCCACCTAATATGTAGATATAAGCACAGAAAAAGACACAAAATGAGGAGGCAAGGAATATGTTCCAAGCAAGGGAACAGGATAAAATTCTAGAAAAATAACCAAATGAAACAGAAATAAACAATCCACTTGACAAAGAATTCAAACAAAAAGTCATAAACAGGCCCGGCCCAGTCATGCAGTGGTTAAATGTGCACATTCCACTTCAGCGGCCTGAGGTTTGCTGGTTCGGATCCCGGGTGCAGACATGGCAATGCTTGGCAAGCCATGCTGTGGTAGGTGTCCCACACATAAAGAATAAAATGATGGGCACAGATGTTAGCTCAGGGCCAACCTTCCTCAGCAAAAAGAGGAGGATGGGGAGCAGTTAGCTCAGGGCTAATCTACTTCAAACAACAAAGTGATAAGGAGGTTCACTGATCCTGGCAGACAAATGAGCATAGTGAGAACTTCAACAAATAATTGGAAAATATAAAAAGGAACCAATCATAAATGAAGAATACAATACTGGAAATGAAAATTTCATTAGAAGGACTCAGTAGCAGAGTAGATGATACAGAGGAATGGATCAGCAAGGTGGATGAAAGACTAAAGGAAATCACACAAGCTGAATAGATAAAAGAAAAAAGAATTAAAAAGGATGAGAACAGCCTAAGGGAACTCTGAGTCAGCATCAAGCACGCTAACATTCCTATTATAGGTGTCCCAGAAGGAGAAGAGAAAGACAAAAGGGCAGAGAATATATTTGAAGAAAAAAATAGCTGAAAACTTTAACCTAAAGAAGGAAACAGACACCCAAGTACAGGAAGCACAGAGAACCCCAAACAAGATAAGCCCAAAGAGATTTACACCAGGACACATAGTAAATAACATGTCAAGATTTAAAGACAAAAAGAGGATCCTAAAAGCCAGAAGAAAAAGGCAACATGTGACATACAAAAGAAACCCCATAAGTCTATCAGTTGACTTCTCAGCTGAAACCTTACATGCTAGAAGGGAGTAGTGTGATATATTTAAATTGCTGAAAGGAAAAATCCTACAGTCAAGAAAACCCTACCTGGTAACGTTATCATTAAGAATGGAAGGAGAGAGAGTTTCCTAGACAAGCAAAAATTAAGGGAGTTTATCACCAAGAAACCTGTATATGCAAGAATTTCTAAAAAGACTTATTTAAGTGTGAAAAAGAAGACCACAAATAGGAATAAGAAAATAATCCCAAAAGAGGCAACAAAATCACTGGAAAAGGCAAAAATGCAGTAAAGGTAGCAGATCAACCACCTGTGAAGATAATATGGAGGTCAAAAGACAAAAGTACTAAAATTACCTGTTTCAATGATAAGAAGGTAGTGGATACACACACATGAAATAAGACAGATATGATTTCAAAAACATAAAATGTGGGGGGAGGGGAGTAAAAGAGCAGAGCTTTCAGAAAGATGTCAAACTAAGGAGAGAATCAACTCAATATAAATTGCTGTATACGTAGATTATTAATTATTACTATAGATCATTATTATATGTAATTATATATTATAAATATATATTAATTGTATATTATAGATTATTATTAATATTACATATTATATGAACCTCATCATAACCACAAACAAGAAACATAATAAATACTCAAATAATTAAGACAAAGGAACCCAAACATAATACTATAGAAGCCATCAAACTAAAAGGGAAAAGACCAAGAGAAGAAGAAAGGAAGAGAGAAGAACTAATAAAACACCTGGAAAAAAGTAACAAAATGGCAATAAATACATATTTATTAATAGCTACTTTAAATGTAAATGAACTAAATGCTACATAAGGGAATAGGGTGGCCGATCAGATTAAAAAACAGATTAAAATTCATAAGGGAATAGGGTGGCCGATCAGATTAAAAAACAAGACCAATATATATGCTGCATACAAGGGACACACTTCAGACCTAATGACACTCACACACTGAAAGTGAAGGGATGGAAAAAGATACTCCATGCTAGTGGCAAAGAAAAGAAAGCTGGGGTAGCAATAGTTAAATCAGACAAAGAAGACTTTAAAATAAAATTGGTAACAAGACACAAGGAAGGGTACTACATAATGATACAGGGACAAATCCAACAAGGGGATATAACAATATGAGTATCCTTGCAGCCAACATAGGAGGACCTAATATATAAAGCAATTATTAATAGACATAACAGGAGGAATAGACAGTAACAATAATAGTAGAAAACTTTAACACTCCACTTACACCAACAGATAGATCAACCAAACAGAAGATCAATAAGGAAGCATTGACCTTAAGTGACACACTAGACCAGATGGACTTAGTAGATATATAGAACATTCCATCCAAAAACCACAGAATACACATTGTTTTCAAATGCACATGGAACATTCTCCAGGATTGATCACATTTAGGACACAAAACAACACTCAATAAATTTAAGAAGATTGAAATAATACCATGCATTTTTTCTGACCACAAAGGTATGAAGCTAGAAATAAAATACAGCAAGAAAATCACAAAAGCCACAAATACATGGAGATTGAAAAAAAAATGCTACTGAACAATGATTGGGTCAATGAATAAATCAAAGGAGAAATTAAATAACACATGGAGACAAGTGAAAATGAAAATATGGCATGCTAAAATTATGGAACACAGCAGAAGTTCTAAGGGGGAAGTTTACAGCAATTCAGGCCTACCTCAACAAACAAGAAAAGTCCCAAATAAACAATCTAATAGTGCACCTAAACGAACCAGACAGAAGAATAAACAAAGTTTAAAGTCAACAGAAAAAAGGAAATAATAAAAACCGAGCAGAAATAATTGAAATAGAGACTAAAGAAAAATTTAAAAAATCAATGAAATCAACAAGTGGTTCTTTAAAAATATTGACAAAGCTTTACCTAGACTCACCAAGAAAAAAAGTGATAAGGTTCAAATAAATATAATCAGAAATGAAAGAGGAGAAATTACAACAGACTCCTCACAATTATAAAAGATTATAAGACAATACTACAAAAAGTTATTTGCCAACAAATTGGATAATCTAGAAGAAATGAATAAATTCTTAGAATCACACAACCTTCCAAAACTGAATCAAAAAGAAGCAGAGAATTTGAATAAACAAGAGTCAAAAATCTTCCAAAAGATAAAAGTCCAGGAAAAGATGGCTTCCCTGGTGAATTCTACCAAGCATTCAAAGAAGACTCAATACTTATCCTTCTCAAACTATTCCAAAAAATTGTAGAGTAGTGGATGCTTCCTAACTCATTCTAGGAAGCCAACGTTATCCTGATACCAAAACCAAACAGGGACATCACAAACAAAGAAAGTTATAGGCCAATATCGCTGATGAAGATCGATGAAAAATCCTCCACAACATACTAGCAAATTGAATACAATAATACATTAAAAAAATAATACCTCATGATTAAATGGGATTCATTCCGGGGATGCAGACATGGTTCAACATCAGCAAACCAATCAATGTGATACATCACATTAACAACATGAAGAATAAAAATCACATGCTCATCTCAATACATGTTGAGAAAGCATTTGACAAGACAAACCATCCATTTATGATAAAAACTGAACAAAAGGACTGAACAAGGAAAGTGCCTCAACATAATAAAGGCCGCATATGACAAACCTGCAGCAAATATCATTCTCAACAGAGAAAAATTGAAAGCATTCCCTCTAAGAACGGGAGCCAGACAAGGATGCCCAATTTCGCCACTCATTTAACATAGTATTGGAAGTCCTAGCCAGAACAATCAGGCAAGAAAGAGAGATAAAAGGGATCCAAATTGGAAAGAAAGAAGTGAAACTGTCACTATTTGCAGGTGACATGATTTTATATATAGAAAACTCTAAAGAATCCACCAAAAAGACTTTAAGAAACAATAAATGCATGCAGTCAAATTAAAGGATAAAAATCAACATAAAAAAATCAGGTACATTTTTATACAAAAACAATGAAGTAGCAGAAAGAGAAGTTAAGAATACAATCTCATTTTCAATTTTCAAAAACTGAATAAAATATCTAAAGATCAACTTAACCAAAGAGGTGAAATATCTGTACACTGAAAACTATGAAACATTGTTCAAATTAAAGAAGACAAAAAGAAGTGGAAAGATATTCTGTGCTCTAGCGTTGGAAGAATTAACATAGTTAAAATGTCCATACTTCCTAAAGCAATCTACAATTTCAATGGACTCTCCATCAAAGTTCCAACAAGATTTTTCGAAGAAATAGAACAAAGACTCCTAAAATTTACACAGAACAACAAAAGACTCCAAATAGACAAGGGATTTTTGAGAATAAAGAACAAAACTGGAAGTATCATACATCCTGATTTCAAAATATACTACAAAGCCATAGTAACCAAAACAGCATGGTACTGGCACAAAAACAGACACACAGATCAATGGAACAGAATCAAGAGCCCAGAAATAAACCCACACATCTACTGACAGCTAATTTTCGACAAATGAGCCAAGAACATGCAATGGAGAAAGGAAAGCCTCTTCAATAAGTGGTGTTGGGAAAACCAGACAACCATGTGCAGAAGAATGAAAGTAGACCGTTATCTTTCACTATACACAAAAATTAACTCAAAATAGATTAAAGACTTGAGTGGAAGACCTGAAGCCACTAAACTTCTAGAAGAAATCACAGGCAGTTAGACATCAGTCTTCGCAGAATATTTTCAAGTTCCATGTCTGACCTGGCAAGGGAAACAACAGAAAAAATAAACAAATGGAACTATATCAAACTAAAAAACTTCTGCACAGCAAAGGAAACCATCAATAGGATGAAAAGACAACCTAACAATTGGGAGAAGTTATTTGCAAATCATATATCTGATAAGGGGTTAACATCCAAAATATACAAAGAACTCATACATCTCAATGTCAAAATGACTACCAAACCAATTAAAAAATGGGCACACAAGTAGAAGGACCCACAACTAAGAATATGCAACTATGTACCGGGGGGCTTTGGGGAGAAAAAGGAAAAAATAAAATCTTAAAAAAATAAAAATAAAAAAAAGGACAAAAGATCTGAACAGACACTTCTCCAAAGAAGATATAAAGATTCCCAACAGGCACATGAAAAGATTTTCAACATCATTAACTATCAGGAAACGCAAATCAAAACTGCAATGAGATATCGCCTCACTCCAGTCGGTATTGCTACAATTAACAAGACAGGAAACAGCAAGTGTTGGAGAGGATGTGGAGAGAGGGGAAACCTCATACACTGCTGATGGGAGTGCAAATTGTTTCAGCCACTATGGAAAACAGTATGGAGATTCCTCAAAAATTTAAGAACAGAACTACCATATGATCCAGTTATTTCACTGTTGGGTATTTTTCCAAAGAATATGAAAGACACATGCATCCCTATATTCATTTAAGCATTGTTCGCAAGAGCCAAGATTTGGAAGCAACCTAGTTGCCCATAAAGACGATGTGGTATATATACACAATGGAATATTACTCAGTCATAAGAAGTGATGAAATCTGGCCATTTGTGACAACATGGATGGACCTTGATGGAATTATGCTAAGTGAAATAAGTCAGAGGAAGAAAGTCAAATACCGTAGGATCTCACTCATAAGTAGAAGATAAAAACAATGACAATCAAACACATAACAACAGAGATTGGATTGGTGGTTACCAGAGGGGAAGAGTGGAGGGAGGAATGTGAATGGGGTAATTAGGCACAAATGTGTCGTGATGGATTGTTATTAGTCTTTGGGTAGTGAACATGATGTAATCTACACAGAAATTGAAATATATAGTGATGTACACCTGACATTTATATGATGTTATAAACCAATGTTACCAGAAAAACAAACCAAAACTAAACAAAAAGAACTGCTTTTTCTACATCCTATAAATTTCGTATGTTGTAGTTCCAGTTTCATCTCTCTCAAGGTATTTTTTATTTCTCTTTTGATTTATTTACCCATTGGTTTCTCGGTAACATGTTATTTGATCTCCACCTATTTGTGAATTTTCCAGTTTTCTTGTAATTAAATTCCAATTTCATACCATTGTGTTTGGAAAAGACACTTCATACAATTTCAATATTCTTAAATTTGTTAAGCTTTGTTTTGTATCCTCACATCTGATCTATCCTAGAGACTTTCCCATGTGCACTTGAGAAGAATATGTATTCTGGTGCTTTTGGATGGAATGTTCGGTATGTAACTGTTAAGTCCTCCTGGTCTAACCTGTCACTTAAGGCCAATACTTCCTTATTAATTGTCTGTCTGGATGATCTTTCCATTGATGCAAGTGGGGTATTAAAGTCCTCTATTATTATTGCATTTCTGTCTACTTCTATCTTTAGGTGTGTTAATATTTGCTTTCTATATTTAGAATATGTTGTCTGCATAAATCTTTACAAATGCTATAATATCCCTTTGGTTTCACCCCTTTATCCTTATGTAATGCTCTTTTTTATCTATTACAGTCTTTGTTTTAAAGTCTATATTGTCTGGTAAGTATAGCTATACCAGCTGTCTTTTGGTTTACAGTTGCATTGAATATCTTTTTCCATTTCTTCACATTTAGTCTGTGTGTGTCCTTACATCTGAAATTAGTTTCTTTTAGGCCAGAAATAGGTGAGTCTTGTTTTTAATTTGTTGAGCCACTCTATATCTTTTGATTGGAGAACTTAGCCCATTTACATTTAAAGTAAATGTTGATAGTTATGTGTTTATTGCCATTTTGTTAATTATTTTCTGGCTGTTTCATAATTCTTCTGTTCCTTTCTTTTTCTCTTACCCTTTTCCTTTGTGGTTTGATGACTTTCTTTAGTGGTATGCTTAGATTCCTTTCTCCTTATCTTTTGTATGTCTACTATAGGATTTTGCTTTCTGGTTACTATGAGGCTTACATATAACAATTCATCTTTATCACAGTATATTTTAAATTGATAACTAATTTTGAATGCATTCTAAAGCTCTACATTTTTACTCTACCCCCCATGTTTTATGTTTTTGATGCCACATTTTACATCTTTTTATCTTGTGTATCTCAAATAATTATTGTAGCTACAGTTATTTTTACTACTTCTAATCTTCTAATCTTCATACTAACTTTATAAGTGATAAATCTTTACTAACCTTTACTAAATGCTTACCCTTACCAGTATGATTTATACTTTCATTTGTTTTCTTGTTACTCATTGGCACCTTTTCTTTTCAGCTTAAAAAAATCTCTTTAACCTTTCTTGTAAGTCTGCTTTAGTTGTGGTGATCTCCTTTAAGTTTTGCTTGCCTGGAAGACTCTTTATCCTCTTTCAATTATGAATGATAACTTTGCCAGGTACCATATTCTTGGTTGTAAGATGTTTTCTTTCAGTACTTTGAATATATCATGGCACTCCTTTCTGACCTGCAAAATTACTGCTGAAAAATCTTCTGATAGTCTTATGGGGGTTTCATTGTATCTAACACGTTTCTTTTCCTCTTGCTGCTTTTAAGATTCTCTCCTTGTCTTTAAATTTTGACATTTTAATTATAATGTGTCTTGGTGCAGATCTCTTTGGGTTCATCTTATTTGTAACTCTGTGCTTCCTGGATCTTGTTGTCTGTTTCCTTTTCCAGGTTAGAGAAATTTTCAGCCACATTTCTTCAAATAAATTTCATGCCTTTTTCTCTCTTTTCTATTTCTGGAACTACTATAATGCAAATATTAGTCCACTTCCTGTTCTCCCATAAGTTTCTTAGGCTATCTTCACTGTTTTTAATTCTTTGCTCTTTTCACTACTCTGATTGAGTGAGTTCCTCTGCCCTGTCTTCAAGTTCACTGATCCTTTCTTTTACTTCATTTAGTCTTCCGTTGAACCACTCTAGTACGTTTTTTAGTCCAGTTATTGTATTCTTCCACTCTGTAACTTCTGTTTGGTACTTTCTTATATGTTTTGTCTCTTAGTTGAAGTCCTCATTGTGTTCCTCCATTCTTCTCCCAAGTTCAGTGAGCATTTTTATGACTTTAATTTGAACTCTTTATCACGTAAATTACTTATCTCCATTTCATTGTTTTTTTCTGAGGTATTATCTTGTTCTTTCATTTGGGATATATTTATTTGTTCCTTCATTTTGCTTGACTCTCTGTGTTGGTTTCTATGCATTAGATGAAACAGCCTCCTCTCCCAGTCTTGAAGGATTGGCCTTGTGCAGGAGATGAGCCTAATTTTTCAAACCTACCCTAGCTCTTGGTTTTTTATCAAACCTTTGTGATTGTCCAAGAAGCCTATTTTATTTTTAATATCTTATAGTAGTTGAGGGTGTGATAAGACTAGTCAGTGTCCCAAAGGGAAAGATCTCAGTCAGCACCTAAATTCAGCCTGATTGAAGGCCAGAACTTCAAGCAGCAGCTTTTAAGAATGCAAATATATACAGTCCCATGGGACCACAAGAATAAATCCCACAGGCCACCAGAGCCAGGTTTATGTGGCCGTTGCAAAAATCAGAGCTCCAGATGAGTGTATAAGTTCCTTTATAAGAAGAGTTACCAGTGAGCTGTAGTGAGGCAGAGGGAGAGCACAAAGATGGCATTCCCTATCCTACATTCACTGAGAGCACCTCTGTAGCCTCTAGATGTGTCCCAATCCTGAAACCTGCCCCTAAGGCTGAAGCTCCATAACAATCAAGTAGGCCTCTTTCACAGAAAGGCTGGGGACATGTTTTAGTCTGCTCTCTGTGCAGGACCCTGTAGGTGGCAACCTGCCACAAACTGTCTCTCTGATTGTCACAACAGTCCTGTGGGACCCAGGAATGCAAGTCCCACACCTGGCCACCAAATCCAGGTAATCAATGGGTATCCTCTTTGCTGGAGCCACAAAAACCAGGGCACCAGATATAAAAACTGGGGACCGGGCATGTATAAGAGCTCTCCTCTGAGAGATACTGGCACTCTGGAGCATAGCAGCAGGAGTGCATGAAGCTATTGCCTGCCCTCCAAGGTCTCATAAAAGGTTTACAGACAGCCCTTAGATGTGTGTTTTTTGTAGAAGCCTCCCCTTCTCAGGCTGACGGTATGACAATAAGCTAATAGGCCTCTTTCACAGAAAGATTGAGCTTGTTTTACCTTGTTCTTTCACTTGGGACATATTTACTTGTTCCTTCATTTTGCTTGACTCTCTGTGTTAGTTTCTATGCATTAGATGAAATAGCCACCTCTCCCAGTCTTGAAGGATGGGCCTTGTGCTGGAGATAAACCTAATTGTTCAAATCTTCCCTAGCTCTTGATTGTTTCTCAAAACTTTGTGATTGTCCAAGCAGCCTATTTTTAATGTCTTCTAGTAGTTGAGGGTGTTTCTTGAGGGATTGTTTGCCTTTTGTTGTACCCTAGGGGTGGTAGCTGTTTAAGAACATTTTTCCATTGGTTACAGTCCTGTGGGACCCATGAGCATGAACCCCAGTGGCCACCAGGGCCAAGTGATGTAGAAGTGTATTCTTGCATCAGCTGCAAAAATCAAGACACGAGACAAGGGTATAAGCTTCTTTCTGGAAGAAAACAGCAAGCTGGAGTGAGGCAGAGTGAGAATGTAAGGATGGCATCCACCATCCTCCATTCCCAGAGAGTACTTTCATAGGCCCCTATAAGTGTACCAAACCAGAAGTCTGCCTCTCAGGCCAAAGCTCCTGGACAAGCAACTAGGGCTCTTTCTCAGAAAGAGTGAAGGTGGGTTCTGCTAACACTACAGTGTCCTGGGAGTGGTATTCTTCCAAGAACTGTCCCTCTCATTGTTACAGTCCCATGGGACCTGGGAATGCTAGTCCCTTTGGCCTCCAAAGCTAGGCAATCAAGGGTGCCCCTTGGGTGGCAGTTGCAAAAACCAGGGCACCTGATGTGTATAGAAGCTCCCCTCTTGGAGATACTGGCATTCTGGAGCATGGCAGAGGGAGAGCACAAATCTGGTGCCCACTGGCTGGAGCAAGGCAGAGGAGGAGTACAAAGATGGCATCCTCCAAAAAAAGAAAAACAAGAAGAAAAACAAGAAAAATAAAAGAAAAACTGATGGTTCCCACCAGCTTTAGCACTGCAGGAAGAAGGTGCCCACCAGCCTCCTTCCCCAGGGAGTATTCTAGTAGGCCCCTGCCCCTCAGATCAAAGCTTTAAAATTAGCAAATGAGTGTCTTTCACATAAATTACAGGCATTTTTCAAAGGGCCACTTCTATGCTTGGTGCTGGGGAGCGGGTCTGAAGGCTAGCTTTTTAAGAGCCCATTTCTCAGTTTGCCACAGCCCCATGGGTCTTGTTGCTGCAAGCCTCCTTGATCTTCAAAGCTAGATGTTTTGGTGGCTCATCTCTCAGATGCCTGTGTTAATAGTTGGAGTGTCCAATGTGGAGTAGAAGTGTTTTGTTCCTTGGGGAGACACTCTGGGTTTTGATTTCCTGCCCATTTGTGGGTCGCCACACTGGCAGTGCAGTTTACAGAGAGATTGTGTCTCAGCCTTTCCTACCCACTTCTATGTGGTTTTCTTCTCTTTTGCCTGGTGTAAAGGGGTGGCTCCACCAGTTTTTAAGGTTTTTCAGAGGAATGTTTTTCATATGTAGCTGTAGATTCAGTGAGTCCATGGTGGGAGGTGAGATCAGGATCTTCCTATGTCACCATCTTGGCTCTGAACTCCTGCCTGATGTTTTAAGGGAGATTTTTATTTACTACTAGACCTCTGTTGAATTATTAAAGAAATATTCAAGGTTTTAGTTTTTCTGAAAATTTTTCTTTT